>NC_082734.1:14476164-14776164 GCF_030144855.1 Hypanus sabinus
AACTTATTGTTATGTACATAAGGACATGCACCCTCATCAAGTCTATGTGGCTGTCAGAGCAATCTCACCACTCCACCTATTGTGTGCCTATAAACTTCCCCCAATTCTCCAGCCATTCATATCCAGAAATGATCATTTATAGCAGGCAATTAACCTGACAACTAGCATGTCTTTGGGATGTGGGAGAAAATGGGAGCAGTGGGGGGAAACCCACACAGTCACAAAGGGTCAGATTCTTCACAGACAGCACTGGAGGTCCAGATTGAATCCAAGTCACTGGCACTTTGAAGTATTAGCACTTACTGCTGTGCTACTGTGTCATATTTCCCATTTGCTTCCTCAGATGGTCTTTTTTTTTAAACTCCTTTAAAGACCAAAGGATGTCTCCTCAGTTTCCTTAATACAAATAAAGTAGTTATATGGTAATTAGCATATTGTTCTTTGTGGGAGCTTGCTGTGCACAATTTGGCAAAATCAGTGTTTCGTACAACAGTGACTTCAAAATAGCTCAAACACTTCAAAGTGTCTCATTGATGTCATACTGGCGATGTCATAATCTCTGCCCTCCACTCTGTCTTGTCCAACCTGGAAAATGGTGCCTCATGTCCCAGGATGCAGTTTATTGACTTCAGCTCGGAGTATAATGCTCAGAAGCTGGTGGGTAAACTGTTCTCATCAGGTCTCAACATCTCTTTCTGTAGTTGGATCTTGGACTTCCTGACAGACATCGCGCCGAGCACTAGCTCCCCTCCCCGCCCCCACAGAGCTGTGCACTCATCCCAATGCTTTTCACGCTGTTGACACATGACTGTGCTCCTAGATTCAGTTCAAACCGAATCATCAAGTTCACTGATGACACAACAGTGATTGGCCTCATCAACAATGACAATGAGATAGCGTAGAGAGGAGGTACAACAGCTGGTAGAATGGTGGAAGCACAACAACTTCAGTCTCAACATGGACAAGACCAAAGAGATGATTGTGAACTTTAGGAAGATGTGGGCTGATGACTCCTCACTGCACAATAAATGGCTCCTCTGTGGAAAGAGTTAGGAGCACCAAGTTTCTGGGAGTGCACATAATAAATCATCTCAGCTGGTACCTCAATGGTCAGGAATGCACAGCTGCATCTGCACTTCCTGAGGAGATGGAGGTGAGTGAAGCTCCTCCACCCCACTTTCTACCCAATTTGTACAGAAGCATCATGGAGCGTGCTCTGACCAGCTGCAACACCATCTACAGAAATTCTAAAACATCTGTCTACAAGATCCTACAAAGGATTGCGACAAATGCTGAGAGGATCATCTGGGTCTCTCTTCCATCTGAGATATTTATCAAGAGCACTGTGTAAGTAGGGCCCTTAGCATTGTAAGGGATCCCTCCTATACGTCCAATGATCTCTTGGACTATCTACCGTCAGGTAGTTCGTATTGTGGCATAGGACAAGGATTGGGGAATCAGCGTCTTCCCGCAGGCTGTGAGATTACTCCTCTCCCTGCCACCTCCCAGGGCTCATCACATCTGAAGCTCTAGTAAAGTTGTACTGTTTACATTTCACCTTGTGTCATAAATGCCCCTATTTTGTTTTTCATTCTGTTTATTTATTAAGATAAAGTGTAGAATAGGCCCTTCCAGCCATGCTTCTCAGCAATCTCCCAATTCAATCCTAGCCTAGTCATGGGACAATGTACAATGATCAATTAATCTACCAACCATTATGTCTTTGGACTGAAACCGGAGCACCCGCAGGAAACCCACATGGTCACAGGGAGAACGTACCAATTTGTACAGGCAGGAGCAGGGATTGAACCTAGGTCACCTATACTGTAAAGCATTGTGCTAACCATTATGTGACTGTGCACCCTTTTGTTAATTTATTTGTGCTAATATTACTTTATGTATAGTGTGTGAATTATATATGAACTGTGTTGTGCTCCTTGGTCAATCACAATAAACTTGAACTTTGTTAAATATAAAGTGCTTTGAAATATCTTGAAAGAGACATGAAAAGCCATTATCCTTTGTCTGGTCCTGAAGCTAAGTTGCAGCACTGTTACACTCAGTTTTACTCCAGTTGGGTTTTACCACCACATCATGAAGTTACAAAAGCAGCTGTGGTTTTTGGTGGGTTCACTATGCAGGTGCCTTTTCTGGTCTTTGAGGCTCGATAAATTGCCCATACTTCAAGGGTGAACTTCGAATGAACTGGTTATTCTATTTTGGGGCACAACATAACTGAGTCTGGTCCTGCTTTCCCATGTCATCCATATGCATTTAGTTTCTTAGAAAGATAATGTTAGGGTCTGAGAAGACGTCAGCATTTCTGACCAAGAGTCTATTTGTGTTGATACTTATTTAAGATTCTAGACCTTAACTTTCTTCTATTTCTATTCTTGCTTTCAGATTTTTCCCTTCTGCTGATCTACACACTCTACTGGGCCTGCAACTGAGGCAATGAACCCAGCACAAAATGGGAAGTGGATCTTGGGCTTCCTGTCCCCGCTCTTGGTTTGACTCCATTTTATCTTATCACCTACATCAAGATCGGTACCTTCTGAACACGTAAGTCCACAGTTTGCACTGATCATAAAGCATTGTGATATTTTTAATGTGGTTTAGCTGAAGTGCTTTAAATAATGTAAATTGGAAACTGATTTTCATCACAGTTTCACAGTTGGTGAACTAGTTCTGAAGTCATTTTTATGTCACTTAGATAACCTGGAAGCTTTTGGGTTTGTGCTACTCAGGAATACACCAAGCATCACATTTATTGTTATTAAAGAGGCTTGCCATGTCATCACTCAGCACTTAATTGGAAGAATACTTGTACATTTAAAATGAACAGAGCATAAACATATTGCCATGAATCGTGGTGAAAGTTTGTTTGGTTGACTGATCTCAGCACTTAAGGCATTATAATTGGGCTTCATGCATTTTAGTGTTGGAAATTCTGAGAAGCTCTCGTGTCTGGGTAGTGGGAGGGTGATCAGTGGATGGGGATGAGTGGTCAAGGGAGCCACATAGTGAGCAATCCCTAAGGAAAGTGGAGATTGGCGGGGTGGGGGGTGTGAGGGAACGATGTTCTGAATGGTAGGATTCCATTGGTAAAGGAGAGTGATGTGCTGGATGTGGAGGCTTTCTGGGTGATAACTAAGGACGAGGGAAACCCTATCCCCATTACAACGGCAGTAGGATGGGGTGAGGGCAGATGTCTGGGAAATGGAGGAGAATTGGACCTGGAGTTTTCAGGAAGAGTAACTATAGGAATGATGTTGTGTTAAATAATGGAGATGATTGGATTCCAGAGTGTAGCTAGGGTCCATTGGTGGGAAAGCCAGGAACCCATTTCAGAGTTCTTTGAGTAGCTGAAGAGCCAGAAATGACGGGGCTCTAGATCTGGAGCTGAGAAGTGGGATTAGCCAAAAGTTCAATTTTTGGCTTGTGTTGAGGGCTTGGACTTGGTAACCTTCCTGTGCCGTGAAATATTTGTGACGCAGTATGTGTAAAATCAATCCAGGTGTCAGTATTCACTGAATGGTTGAAAGGCATGCCACATACACAAGTGTTACCACTTATTCATATTGAACTCTAGTGACCGTGTATCTGTGCGCGTGTGTGTGTGTGGAGACATGGTGAAGACAATATTATTTTTATTGTTATTTCTGTAAGTTGTGGGACACCCCATAGCAGTGCAGATTATGATGTAAAATTGAAGACTGATCTGTCAAATTATTGAATCAAAGATGTTCCCCCTCTTTTTTCCTCTCCTCCCTCCCTTATTCTGGTTTCTGTCCCCTTTCTTTGCGGTCCTGATGAAGGATTTTGGTCCGAAACGGTGACTGGTTATTTCGCTCCATAGTTGCTGCTTGATCTGCTGAGCTCCTTCAGCATTTGGTGTCTGTTGCTCGAGACTTTCAGCATCTGCAGGATCTCTCAAAAGTATAATTCTTACTGTTTTCTTGATGGAGAATGTGATGAACCTGTAGAATTCTCTACCCAGAAGAGCTGTGGTGATTAAATCATTGTGTTCATTCAGACTGGAATCCTGCAGATAGATTTCTGGATGATGAGGGAATGGAGGGGAGATGGGAGGTATGCAGTAAATGGTGCTTTGCTAGAAGTGTCTGTTTCCTTGGGCTCAAAAGGCTGAAACTGGTGGACATGGTCTTCCATTGAGAGAATCGAGATGGAGAAATGTGTTGGGTTCTGAATATAAGTGGTTCAGCAAGGGGCTGTGGGTGTTGAGCTGTTATTCAAGAATGGGATCAGGTGTTGGACGTTGGGGATATCAAAGGAAATAAAGAAGGAACAGGAATGAAGATATGCTGTGCTCTTAGTGAATTGCAGGCCACTCTTGAAGGTTCTGCCTGTAAAAATTCTTGTCTTCTGTGTTGAAATGCCGTGTAACAAAATCTGGTTCCAGGTGAAGCAGGAAGGTAGTGAAGGACCTAGACTTCAGGCTCCAGAGGAATTGCTGAGGTCAAAGAAGTTAAGTTGTGAGATGGTTGAAATCTGAAATAGGAATGACAGGCCCTCTGGTGGAAAGCAATGCTGATCCCTTGTGATGAATTCTTCATCAGCCTTTGCGTTAACCTGACTTACAACACAGTCTTCCAGTCCCTTCCTATGTCCAAGGATCTCTGTGCGAGAAAGGACAGAGGTGCTGTCTCATAGCACCTGCGACCTGAGTTCAATCCTGGCTTTGGGTGCTATTTGTATGGAGTTTGCACAGTTTCCCTGTGACCTTATGGGTTCTCCCACGTCCCAGAAATGTGCAGGTTGGCAGGTTAATTGGTCTCTGTAAATTGCCCCCAGTGTGTAGGTAAGTGGTGGAATCTGAGGAGAAAGGGTTGCAGGGGATTGCTTCGTGAGCCAGCATAAACTTGATGAATCGAAGTGGCCTCTTTCTACCTCTTAAAGAAATATGAAACACTCAAGGAAGAGCAAGAAATGAAAAAAATGCAGATGCTGGAAGTCTGGGGTAGAAACAGAGTATTATGAAAACACATAGTGGGCCAAGTTAAGAAATTTCATCTCTGAGACAGTACCCTTGGAGAGTAATGAAGGCCACTTCATCGGATGTGTTTAAAGTGGAGCTGGGTAATAGTCAAAAGTTGGCAGAATTGAGGGCCATTTGGAAATGGCACACGAGGAATTGAGGCCAGGATAGGTCAGCCATGATCGCATTGAATGTTGGAGCTGGTTTGAGGAACCAACTGGGCCACTTTTTCTCCTGTCTCCTGTGTCCTTCTGTTCTTGTGACTTACAGAGATAGGCGACACCTGGGAACAAGGTCCTAGAATAATGAACTTAAATCCAGTAAATACCAGGGAATGATAAAGCAAGTGAGGTCAGATAGAGGTAAAAATAGCTTGAAGATAAGAAAGGGCTGAGGTTAAAGTCCAGGTCAATAATGGTGGTGGAATTCAGAAGACTTGGCCAACAACATTTAAGGTAAGGGAATACCTAGCTAACAGAGGTTTTATCATTTGCTATTGTGTTTGAGGTGGTAAATCATTAACCAGGGTTCCAAATGAGATAGATAAAAATCTGAAGGATTGATGCTGAAATTTACCATGTTTCTCAGAGGTTTACTGCATAGGAGGAGGCCATTTGGTCCATTGTATCCTTGCTGGCTAAACAATTGAACCAACTAGGTTTATTGCCACTTCCCAGATTGAGCTCTTTAGTACTGCAGGTTATGACTTAACATGCTTATCAAGATATCTTTTTTCAACGAGCTCACTTTTTTTGTCTCCGCCATTCTATTAGGTAATGCATTCAAGATCCCAATCACCTGCTTAGCAAAACAAAGTCCTCAACACTGCTTTTCGGCCATTTAAGTGAAACCTCTGTCTCCAAGTTATCAGCTCTGAAGCTGGAGGGAACCATCCTTTTTTGGCCCTCTTTTACTTACCTTTACGCCTCTATTAAATCTCCCACTCTCCTTTGTTCAAAAGTAAAAAGCCTGAACTCCATCTCTGTCTCATCATAACTATTAATTTTCCAGCCTGTATATGTCTACTCTGCCCCTTCACTAATGCTAGCACATCCTTCCCATGGTGTGGTGACCAGAACTGTGTGCAGTATTTAAGCACTTGCCTGCATAGTACTTTGAACAGTTTTGGTATAGCCTCCCTGATCTCATCTTTATCAGATGAAGCATAAAATGATTGACTTCATGATTGTTTAATTCCTTATTGTTTTTTTTTTGGGAGAGTTATATTACACACAGACATTGGGAACATGCCCAAGTACATAGCCAATACAATACAATAATACAATACCAGGTATTAATGAATCTACACCAAGAGCTCTGTTTATGTAATTAAACACCATCAGTTAACAAGTTGAATGACTATATATTGCTTCGGACCAAAGAAAGAACCTGCCCAGATTGAGAAAGCTAGAAATCCCAATGTCTGGGAGAGGTTTAGAGAACAACAAAAAGGGTAGAAGAGAGATGAAAAGAGGTTCGGAAAGAAATGTGGAGGAAATCCTAGCAAGTGACTATACTAAAGCATATTGAAGAAGGGTGTGGCTTAAACGTGAATTTTAGCTCCCCCCTCTACCCAAGATATCGTACTATAATTTATAAATAAGGAAGTGGATTTCTTGGTAAATAATGATTTTGTATTATTGTAATAGTGGCAGAAAAGGCATCAGAGACACAGGATAAAGGTAAAACTAACTCAGACACAAGGAAATCTGCAGATGCTGGAAATTCAGGCAACACACACAAAATGCTGGTGGACCCTTTGTCGGGTCTCGAAACGTCGACTGTACTTCTTCCTATAGGTGCTGCCTGGCCTGCTGCATTCCACCAGCATTTTATGCATATTGCCATAAAACTAACTCTACAGGAGAAACTACTTAGCTCTACGTTTAAAGATTGGCGATGGAAATGAAGTAAAAATTAACAAATTTCCAGGGTCAGGCTGTTCTCTGCTGAAGTACAGAAACATAAGAAAATAAGAGCAAAGGTAACCTGTTTTGACCCCTAGCCCTGTTTTATTACTCAATGGGTTCATGATTAACACCCCCCTCCTCTTTCTCCACATTCTTTGATACCAATCTTTTAACAAAAGGCATGCGTTAACATTTATTAATTTAGAAAGAGTATTCCAAAATTATTTGAGATGTAGGTGTGAAAACAGCAAAGGCTTGCATCGAAATCTTCCAAATCTCTCCTAATTGGAAATTGATCCATCTGATTGGGCAACTGACAATATTTTAAAAAGGGTTGGGAGAGGGAATCCCAGAAATTATAAAATATTAATCTAATATTTTTTACTGGCCTTCCAAAACAATCTCTTGACAAGCTTCAGTTCTTTCAGCACGCCGCTGCTAGACTTTTAAGCAAAACCAGAATGGGGGAACATATCACTCCCATACAGGCTGCTCTGCATTGGCTTTCTGTATCTTTTAGAACTGATTTGTAAGTTCCCTTACTTGATTTTAAAGCTCGGAATGGTCTGGGACCGGAGTACATCACGGGATTGATTTTCATTTTTATAATCCTGCTCATGCTCTCAGGTCTTCTTCGCTGGTCTCTTAAACTTACAATCTCCCTCAAAAGATGATTGCCAGGTCAGCTTTTTTAAAAAGCAAACACGAGGAAATCTGCAGATGCTGGAAATTCAAGCAACACACACAAAATGCTGGTGGAACGCAGCAGGCCAGGCAGCATCTATAGGGAGAAGCGCTGTCGACGTTTCAGGCCGAGACCCTTTGTCAGGACTAACTGAAAGGAAAGAAAGAGATTTGAAAGTAGGAGGGGGAGGGGGAAATGCGAAATGATAGAAGACCAGAGGGGGTGGGGTGAAGCTGAGAGCTGGAAAGGTGATTGGCAAAAGAGATACAGAGCTGGAGAAGGGAAAGGATCATGGGACGGGTGGCCTAGGGAGAAAGGGGGAGGGGAGCACCAGAGGGAGATGGAGAACAGGCAGAGTGATGCGCAGAGAGAGAGATGAAAAAAGAGGGGGGTAAACTAAATATATCAGGGATGAGGTAAGAAGGGGAGGAGGGGCATTAATGGAAGTTAGAGAAGTCAATGTTCATGCCATCAGGTTGGAGGCTACCCAGCAGGTATATAAGGTGTTGTTCCTCCATCCTGAGTGTGGCTTCATCTTGACAGTAGAGGAGGCCATGGATAGACATATCAGAATGGGAATGGGACGTGGGATTAAAATGTGTGGCCACTGGGAGATCTTGCTTTCTCTGGCAGACAAGAGCGTAGGTGTTCAGCGAAACGGTCTCCCAGTCTGTGTCAGATCTCACCAATACATAAAAGGCCACACTGAGAGCACCGGACGCGGTATACCACAGCAGCCGACTCACAGGTGAAGTGTCACCTCACCTGGAAGGACTGTCTGGGGCCCTGAATGGTGGTGAGGGAGGAAGTGTAAGGGCAGGTGTAGCACTTGTTCCGTTTTCAAGGATAAGTGCCAGGAGGGAGATCAGTGGGAAGGGATGGGGGGGACAAATGGACAAGGGAGTCGCATAGGGAGCGATCCCTGTGGAAAGCAGAAAGGGAGGGAGGGAAAGATGTGCTTGGTAGTGGGATTCTGTTGGAGGTGGTGGAAGTTATGGAGAATTATATGTTGGACCCGGAGGCTGGTGGGGTGGTAGGTGAGGACAAGTGGAACCCTATCCCGAGTGGGGTGGCAGGCGGATGGGGTGAGAGCAGATGTGTGGGAAATGGGAGATGCATTTGAGAGCAGAGTTGATGGTGGAAGAAGGGAAGCCCCTTTGTTTAAAAAAGGAAGACATGTCCTTCATCCTGGAATGAAAAACCTCATCCTGAGAGCAGATGCGGCGGAGACTGAGGAATTGCAAGAAGGGGATAGCATTTTTGCAAGAGACAGGGTGGGAAGAGGAATAGTTCAGGTGGCTGTGAGAGTCTGTAGGCTTAAAGTAGATATCAGTAGATAAGCCATCTCCAGAGATGGGAATAGAAAGATCAAGAAAAGGGAGGGTGGTGTCGGAAATGGACCAGGAAAATTTGAGGGCAGGGTGAAAGTTGGAGGCAAAGTTAATGAAGTCAACGAGCTCAGCATGCGTGCAGGAGACAGCGCCAATGCAGTCATTGATGTAGCGAAGGAAAAGAGAGGGATAGATACCCGTATAGGCTTGGAACATGGACTGTTCCACAAAGCCAACAAAAAGGCAGGCATAACTGGGACCCATGCAGGTGCCCATGGCTACACCTTTGGTTTGGAGGAACTGGGAGGAGCCAAAGGAAAAATTATTGAGAGTAAGGACTAATTTTACTAGACGGAGGAGAGTGGTGGTAGAGGGGATTTGGTTAGGTCCGGAATCCAAAAAGAAGCGGAGAGCTTTGAGACCTTCCTGGTTGGGGATGGAGGTATATAGGGACTGGACGTCCATGGTGAAAATAAGGCGGTGGGGTCAGGGAACTTAAAATCATTGAAAAAATTCAAAGCGTGAGAAGTGTCACGAACATAGGTGGGAAGGGATTGAACAGGGGGGGATAAAACAGTGTCAAGGTATGCAGAAATGAGTTCGGTGGGGCAGAAGCAAGCTGAGACAATGGGTCTACCTGGACAGGCAGGTTTGTGGATCTTGGGTAGGAGGTAGAAACAGGAAGTGCGGGGTGTGGGAACTATGAAGTTGGTGGCAATGAATGGGAGATTCGCCAGAGCTGATGAGGTTGGTGATGGTATAGGAGACAGTGGCCTAGTGTTCCTTAGTGGGGGTCATGATCAAGGGGTAAATAAGAGGAGGTATCAGAGAGTTGTCGCTGTGCCTCAGTAAGGTAGAGGTCAGTACACCAGACTACAACAGATCCCCCCCTTATCAGCGGGTTTTATTGTGAGGTTGGGATTGGTGTGGAGGGAGTGGAGAGCAGAGCTTTCGGAAGGAGTGAGGTTGGAATTGGAACAGGGTGTGGTGAAGTTGAGACAGTTGATGTCCCATCGGCAATTAGCAATAAAGAGATCCAGAGCAGGCAGAAGACCAGAGCGGGGTGTCCATGAGAGGAGGAGGGTTGAAGATGGAAGAAGGGGTCAACGGTGGGTGTAGGAGAGTCCTTACCAAAGAAGTAAGCTCGGAGACGGAGACGGCAGAAGAAGAGTTCAGCGTCATGGCGTACGCAGAACTCACTGAGGTGTGGGCGAAGGAGGACAAAGCTGAAGCCCTTACTGAGGACAGAGCGCTCTGCCTCAGAGAGTTAAAGGTCAGAGGGAATGGTAAGGACCCGGCACGGATGAGAGAAGGGATCAGAGGGGGGAGGGGAGGGTTGGGGTGAGAGGAAGATGAAGCCTCTGAGGGCCCAGGAGCTGACGATGGGATCTGAGGGAGAGGGGATTGCCGAGTGGTGGTGGGGGAAGGGGAGACGGGAGACACAATCACAGCGTGTGAAGACCCAGCCTGGAGTTCAAGGCTGGAGCCGCAGTCGGTGGTTGCACAATCACTTTGAAGCTGTCCATGGTCGTTGGAACACGCGGTGATGGTGCTGGAGTCCGGGTTTGAATATGCCCTGGATTGCTAGGGCAGCCGAGATCAACCCATTCCCATTCTGATATGTCTATCTATGGCCTCCTCTACTATCAAGATGAAGCCACGCTCAGGTTGGAGGAACACCTTATATACCGACTGGGTAGCCTCCAATCTGATGGCATGAACATTGACTTCTCTAACTTCCGTTAATGCCCCTCCTCCCCTCCTTACCCCATCCCTGATATATTTAGTTATATATTAGGTTTAGCCTTTGAATATGTTCATAAATAACTTAAAAGAATGTAAACCCACTGGTCTTGTATGTCTTCATCAGTCCTGATGAAGCGTCTCAGCCCAATACATTGACTCTTCATTCCTCTTGTATAGATGCTCTCTGGCCTGCTGAGTTCCTCCAACGTTTTGTATGTGTTACTCTAAATTTGCATTGGTGCAAAATGAAGCGTCACCATTGAGATGGGTGCAAAGTGACATTGATAGATTGAGTAGGCAAAATTGAGGCAAATAGAATCAGTATAACGAAATATCAAATGTCCTACTATATTCTCAAGAATGATAGGTAGCAAATGTTTTCTAAATGGCAAGAAAGTATTCTGCAAATGAGCAGAGAGACTTAATGTTCCTTGAACAGAGTTCATTGAATGATAATGGAAATATCATTCAGGAAATGTAATCAAAGAAATATTGTCACTGAGCTATAAAAGAGAAATTAGGGTAAATGGTTCACCAGGAAGGCAAGCTGTAGGGCAGAGTTGCTCAACTTTTTTCCAAAGGGTCTGTGGACCGTAGGTTGGGAACCCCTGATTTAGGGTGATCTTGAAAGACAAAATGTAACAATTTCAGTTAATCAGCTATTTTGGTCTTTGTATCTCACATTTCTCCCTTCTCTTTTGGTATTTCAGACTTCATTCATCACCTTAACCTCCTTTGACAACCAGACACCTCAGCAGTGTGCTATTTGCTCATCCTAGGTTGTAGTTTTATCATAGACGTTTCCTTCTCTCCCTACTCCCTGCCTCCCTCTTGGACCCTCCACGGTCCACCAGTTCCTTTCCTGTAACTTAAAACTGCTTTCGCTTTTAACTTTTGCAGATCTGATGAAAGGTCAACGACCTAAAACCTTCACTATGTTTCTCTATCGATGCTGCCTGATCTGCTGATTAGTTCCAGCAAAGAAACAAACTACCAGAGGAACTCAGCAGACCAGGCAACGTTTGTAGTGTGACGTGGGCTGCCAGTGTTCTAGGTCAGGACCCGTCATGGTTCTCAACCTGAAACGTTGATGGTCCATTCCCTCTACAGATGCTCCCTGATCTGCTGAACTTCTCCAGATTCCGGCACTTGGAGTCTGCTGTGTCTCACAATAATTCACACACTTGGTCTTTATTACAATTTTTTTCATTAGAATTCACAAAGGGCAGCTCTGTGCCAGATTACAACTACTTGAAGATGCTGAAGTACTTGCACTTCTCCAAAGCTGTAAACAACCACGGTGTGAGACGACGGGGCCTCTCAGTAACTCATAGCAACACTGCTGCTGATTAATCTATTGAGGGAAGGGTAACTGTGACAAACAGTTCACGACAAGGAGCGCAGTCAGTTAGGTGTTGCACGGGAAGCTTTAAATGTTTTGGGGGCAGCTGCAATGCTACAGTAGACAGATTTTCAACTTGCCAATAGCTCTGTGGACTGCCAACGCTATTAGTCAAGGATTCGCTTGCAAAATTGTAACTCGGTTAAACTGATATATCTAACACTCACATAAGTGCTTCAGTGTCATACAGATCATTGTTGTCTATTTTAGTTGGTATCTTCAAAGATACCTGCACAGGAATCACCAATCTACAGCAGACCAAGGGCAGTTCCATATTGTTTGAAGACTGCTTGTACTGTAGATGGGGTTTACAATCATCATATGCTTATGTCATAGCTGAGAATAATTAGAAGTGCTTCATGAGCAGTAGGGTTTACTCCTACAGTAAGCTGCTGTGTGCACTCAAATCTTTACCAAAGTTCTTCTTTTACTATGGATAAAATATTTCAAGGCAAAGATATTTATAGAACTGGTCAGATTATAAAATGATCTGGTCATCACTACAACTATTGCATCAGATAATCAGTTAGTGTTTTGGCCATCAGAGCGTGAAAAGGAATGGCATAAGTGTACTTTGGTATGGCAAGAGTGAATATTGCTGTGTGAAAGTAGATGTTAAAGGTTAAAATCTTTTTCTTTTAAAATATTGTTTGCTGTTATCAAAAAGTCACACTTCCATAGAATGTGGCAGTGCTTAGCTATTTCTTAGGAACAATCCAATATTATTTCTGGTTCTCGACTAATCGAGTGGTGGTACTAGCAGCCTTGCTGTGGTGACTCGAGAAGACTGAGAAATGGAATTGGTCTGTTAGGTATCAGCAAATATTCAGCAGTGAATCACTACTCTACAGGATAAGAGCCTTAAAGCCAAAATTATGACAGAATTGCAGTCACATGTTATAGAATCTGGACTGTTGCAAAGCAACACACACAAAATGCTGGAGGAACTCAGCAGGCCAGGCAGCATCTATCGAAAAGAATAAACATTCAACGTTTTGGGCTAAGACCCTTCAACTGGACCCTGATGAAGTCCATAAGTCCTGATATGTTCATTTTGCTGGGGAGAATGATTGGGCTGAGCTTAACCAGATTGAATTTGTCCTGCTTTTTCTGAAAGAATATCCTTGATAATCTTTGAAATTGTCAGGGGAAATTCCAGGTGTTGTAACTAAACTAGAAGAGCTGAGGTGCAGATACATGAAGTTCTAGAGCAGTATTTCAACTGGGATGTTGTCCCAACCCATAGCATTTGCTGTATCCAGTACTTTCAGCTGTTGCTTGATAACACTTGGAGTAAACTGAATTGGCTTAAGTCTGACTGGGGAAGGCAGGATACTTGGAAGTGTGGAGGAGCAGAAAGATCTGGGGTACATGTCCACAGATCCTTGAAAGTTGCCTCACAGGTAGATTGGGTAGTTAAGAAAGCTTATGGAGTGTTAACTTTCATAAATTGAGGGACAGAGTTTAAGAGTTGTGGGGTAATTATGCAGCTCTATAACATACTGGTTAGGCCACACTTGGAGTACTGTGTCCAGTTCTGGTCGCCTCACTATAGGAAGGATGTGGAAGCATTGGAAAGGATACAGAGGAGATTTACCAGGATGCTGCCTGGTTTAGAGAGTATGGATTATGATCAGAGATTAAGGGAGCTAGGGCTTTACTCTGGAGAGATGGAGGATGAGAGGAGAAATGATAGAGGTATAAAAGATATTAAGAGGAATAGATAGAGTGGACAGCCAGCGCCTCTTCCCCACGGCACCACTGCTCAAAACAAGAGGACATGGCTTTAAGGTAAGGGGTGGAAAGTTCAAGGGGGATATTAGAGGAAGGTTTTTTACTCAGTGAGTGATTGGTGCGTGGAATGCACTGCCTGGGTCAGTGGTGGAGGCAGATACACTAGTAAAGTTTAGGAGACTACTAGACAGGTATATGGAGAAATTTAAGGTGGGGGGTTATATGGGAGACAGGGTTTAAGGGTCGGCACAGCATCGTGGGCCGAAGGACCTGTACTGTGCTGATTTGTTCTATGACTTTCGTTACGGTGGAGATCTCAGGACAAGCCAAGTTGGGTCATTTATTTGACAATTCTCATAATTATTGTAAATGCTTCAGCCTTTTCTTCGGCTCTGACATGCTGAACCTTGCCGTTACTGGGACGTTCTTGGAGTCTCCTCCTTCTGTTTAAATGGCCTCCATAGGTCAGGATTAAATGTAGCAAGACTGCAGAACTTTGATCCATCAGTTGTGAGGTTACTTAACTTTGTCCAGTTTATGCTGCTTTCATTGTTTGCCACACATCATCCTGCACCAGGCTGGGAACTCACCGTATCTTGGGTGTCTGGTGCTGCTCCTGTGGTGCCTTTCCACATTTGGTGAATCACCTGGCCTGATAGTAATAGCAGAAAGAGGCATACATCCATCCATGAGGTTCATTGTTTGTAAAGATCTGTCAATATTTCTGCTGCAAATGGTAGCTTTCCATACCTGAACTGGAGCTGTAGGCTCAATACTGAAACTAGCATCAATCAGGTTTACTATTACAGCCATTTGCCATGAAATTCATTGTTTTGTGGCAACAGTAAAGGGCAATGCATAAAAACTTGTAAATTACAATAAGTATACAGGTGTCCCCCATTTTCCGAATATTCGCTTTATGACAACTCGCTGTAACAAAAGACCTACATTAGTACCTGTTTTCGCTACCCAAAGATGATTTTCACTTTTACGAAAGAAAGACGCCCGCTTTATACGTGTGTTTACCCCAAGAAAGACTGCAATGACTGTGAAACCTTGTGCGTAGGCGTATGCTTGTACATTCCAATTTTTTTTTTCTCTTCTAAATGGATTTTGGCTTGCTGTCTTCCCAATTTTGGTAAGTGAAACTACACAGTACATACAATATTTCTACTTTATATAGGATTTATATTTATCATATCATTCCTGCTTTTACTATATGTTCGTGTTATTTTAGGTTTTATGTGTTACCTGGTTTAATTTGGTAGGTTATTTTTTGGTCTGAGAATGCTCAAAAATTTTTCCCATATAAATTAATGGTAATTGCTTCTTTGCTTTATGACATTTTGGTTTGCAAACACTTTCATAGGAACGCTCTACCTTTGGATTGCGGGGGAAACCTGTATATAAAAAAGAAAATTAAATAAGGAGTGCAAAAAGGGAGGAAAAAATACTAAGGTAGTGTTCATGAGTTCATTCTCCATTCAGAAATGTGATGGTAGAAGGAAAAAAGCTGTACCTGAAACGTTGAGTGTGTATCTTCAGGCTCCTATACCTCCACCTCAATGGTAGCAATGAAAAGAGGGGGCATTTCTAGCCGAAAGGTTTGAAGGTAGATAGTCACCTGGACCAGATGGACTATACACCTGAATTCTGAAGTAACTGAAGGGATTGTGGAGGCATTAGTAATGATTTTTCAATCACTAGATTCTAGCGTGATTCTGAAGGACTGGAAAATTGCAAACGTCACTCCACTTTTCAAGAGGGAGGGAGGTAGAAGAGAAGAAATTATAGGCCAGTTAGCCAGACTCCAGTGGTTGGGAAGATGTTGCGATGGATTGTTGATGATTAGGTCTCTGGGTACTTGGAGGCACATGATAAAATAGGCCTAAGTCAGCATGGCTTCCTTAAGGGAAAATCTTGTCTGATAAATTAGTTGGCATTCTTTGAAAAAACAACAAGCAGGATAGATGAAACGAATCAGTGGATGTTGTGTACTTGGACTTTCAGAAGGCTTTTGACTAGGTCAGGGGTCTTTCATCTCTGTGCTGCGGATCCCCGTGGTTTGTTAGTTTTTGAAATGTAATTCGAAATTTGAAGATTATGGTGATCTTGTACAAATAAAACATTGTGGCAATGCCATTTCCTGGCACATCCGAACCGGCTCACAATTAGCCACCGTTCCGGCTAAGGGAGATAGCCTACAGGGGTTTGTGAGTACGTGTCTTTTGGAGCATCCGCGCCCACGGGGGACAGGTTGAGGGAGGCTTTAAAGCAAGGCTGTTTAGTTCGAATAAAGTTATCTTTGACTGCAGTGTCGTTATCTTAGCGCTGCGTGTAGCACACCGCCACAACGTGTTTTTTATCGCTATTAATATACGTCACCACTGCCAATCCCTGACACCCGCCAGTGCGCGATTTCTTTTAATTTTTCGATCGAAGGTAGGCTAACTATGGAGTAACCTTCAACCCAACGTCTTTTTTTCGGAGTTCAAAATGTTTTTGTTGCATGCAGAAATTTCGTTTTCTCTGCAGGAGTTCATCAATTTCATAAATGTAACACATTATAGTTTGTTTATACATAGCATAAAGGCAAAAAAAAACGTTGTATACAGTGTTATTTCATTTTAAATGTCAAATGGGTTTTGTGGCTCCCAGTGTTTTCTTTTCTGTGGGAAATGGGTCCATATGGCTCTTTCAGTGGTAATGGTTGCCGACCCCTGGACAAGGTGTTACACACAAGGCTGCTTAACAAGTTAAGAGCCCATGATATTATAAGAAAGCTACTAGCTTGGATGGAGGATTGCCTGATGGGTGGAAGGCAAAGAGTGGGAATAAAGGGAGCCTTTTCTAGTTGGCTGCCAGTGACTAGCGGTGTTCCATAGGGATAGGTGTTGGGACCGCATCTTTTTCAATTGTATGTCAGTGATTTGGACGACAAAATTGACAGCTTTGTGACTAAATTTAGGGATGGTATGAAGATAGATGGAGAGGCAGCTAGTGTTCAGGGCACAGGGAGGCTGCAGAAGGACTTGGGTTAGGAAAATAGGCAAAGAAGTGGCAGGTGGAAATCAGTTCAGGAAGTATATGGTCACGTATTTTAGTAGAAGGAATAATAGCATGAACTATTTTCTAAATGGGCAGAAATTTCAAAACCTATAGGTGCAAAGGGACTTGGGGAATTCTGCACAATGATCCCACAGGTTAACTTGCAGGTTGAGTCAGTAGTGAGGAAGGCAAAGGCAATGTTAGTATTCATTTGGAGAGGACTAAAATATAAAGCAAGGATGTAATGCTGAGGCTTTATAAGACATTGATCAGACCACACTGGGAGCATTGTGAATAGGTTTGGGCTCCTTATCTAAGAAAGGATGCCCTAACATTGGAGAGGGTTCAGAGGAGGTTCACAAGAAAGATTCCAGAAATGAAAGGGTTATCATATGAGGAGCCTTTGACTCTGGGCCTGTACTCACAGGAATTTAGAAGAATTGGGAATTGGTCGGGGGGGTGGGGGATGGGTCCCATTGAAACCTATATCAAACGTTGTGGACGTAGAGAAGTCTATTCTTATAGTGAGGGAGTCGAGAACAGAAGTAAGCAAAGTGCCATCCATTTAGAATGGAGATGAGGAAGAATTTGTTTAGCCAGAGAGTGGTAAATCTGTGGTATTTGTTGCCAAAGTGGTTGTGGAGCCCAGGTTATTATGTGTTTTCCAGATGGAAGTTGATGGGTTCTTTATTAGCCAGGGTGTGAAATGTTACAGGGAGAAGGCAGGAGAATGGGTTTAAGAGGGGAAATGGATCAACCATGATGAAATGGCGGAGCAGACGCAATGGGCCAAATAGTCTAATTCGGCTCTTATGTCTAATGGACGTGTCTTGGACGATGGGGTCCTTAATGATGGATGCCTCCTTTGTGAGGCGTCACCTTTTGAAGGTGTCTTGGATGCTGAGGAGGCTAGTGCCCATGATGGAGCTGGCCGAGTTTACAACCTTCTGCAGCCTATTCCGATTCTGTGCAGTTGCCCCTCCATTCCAGACGGTGATTTAACCTATTAGAATGCTCTCCATGCTATATCTGTAGAAATTTGTAGACTTGGACCTGCTGCAATTTGCCTAATGCACAATATGTCTGCAGTGGATGTAATCTCACCGGCTGTCCACTCAGCTTTGAATCACCTGGAGAACAGCGATATCTGCATCAGGCTGCTGTTTATTAACTAGAGCTCAGCGTTCAACACAATCATACTCTTAATTGTAATCAAGAATTAATCTGGGTCTCTGGGCCTCTGTACCTCCCTTTGCAACTGAATCCTTGCCTTCTTCACTGGGAGACCACAGTCTGTGTGAATCGGGAATAACATTTCCTCCTCACTGACAGTCAACTCTGGTGCTCCTCAAGAATGTGTGCTCTGCTCTCTCTACACCCACTATTGCGTGGCTAGCAACAGCTCAAACGCCATCTATAAATTTGCCGATGACACAGTTATGGTTGGCAGAATTTCAGGTGGCAATGAGGTGCACAGGCGTGAGATAGATCATCTGACTGAGTGGTATCACAGCAAGAGTCTTGCATTCAACGTCAGTAAGACCAAGGAATTGATTGAAGGCCAAGTTGAGGGAACTCTCACCAGTCCTCATCAAGGGATCAGAAGTGGAAAGGGTGATCATTTCCTGGATGTCAACATCTCTGATGATCTATCCTGAACCCAACTTATTAATGCAATTACAGGGGGTATATTTCATTAGGAACTTGAGGAGAATCGGCATGTTACTAAAGACCTTGCAAATTTCTACAGATGTACCAGGGAGAGCTACAAGCGACTGCAGCTGTGGAAATCTGGAGCAGCACACAATGTGGGAGAATTCAGTGGGGCTAGGCAGCACTTGTGGAGAGAAATGGACAGTCAGTGTTTCAGGTCAAGACCCTTCCTCAGTTCAGCTGAAATGTCTCAACCCAAAACATCAATTGTCCATTCCCCTCTAGATACTGCCTGACCTGAGTTCCTCCAGTGTTTTGTATGTTGCTCTTCTGAGAATATCCCATCTAAAAGGGTTAAATACCATATTCCACGATAGATATTCCCTATTTTCCCTTTTTCCACTGGTCTCATCACACCAGTTTTTTCCCTTCCCTGCCCTGTTGATCTGCCCATCACCCACACACTCCTCCCTCCATTTTCCCTCCTCTCCTCTTTATTCCATCATCCACTGAAGCCTCTCATCAGATTCCATTTTCCTCAGCTCTTTGTCGCTTACACCTATCCCAGCCTCCCATTTCATTCAGAATCAGGTTTATTATCACCGGCATGTGACATGAAATTCGTTAACTTAACAGCAGCATTACAATGCAATACATAATATAGAAGAAAAAACACACAAAATATAATAATAACGAAGTCAGTTACTGTGTATGTTTGTGTGTGTATATATATTGAATGGATTAAAAATTGTGCAAAAAACAGAAATACTACATATTATAAAAGAAGTGAGGTAGTGTCCAAGGGTTCAATGTCTATCTAGGAATCAGATGGCAGAGGGGAAGAAACTGTTCCAGAATCACTGAGTGTGTGCTTTCAGGCTTCTGTACCGCCTACCCGATGGCAACAATGAGAAAAGGGCATGCCCTGGGTGCTGGAGGTCCTTAATAATGGATGCTGCCTTTCTGAGACACCACTCCCTAAAGATGTCCTGGGTGCTTTGTAGGCTAGTACCCAAGATGGAGCCGACTAAATTTACAATACTCTGCAGTTTCTTTCAGTCCTGTGCAGATTCCCACTTTACCCCTCCCTTACAAGACTACCACCTCATTCTCAGTTGGACTCGCCTGTTACCCACCAGCTCTTGCTCTGTCCTTAGCCCCTCTATCTCCCTTTTTCCTTTCCATTCTTGATGAAGTGTTTTGACTCAAAAATGTCAACCGTTCATTTCCCTCTATAGGTGCTGCCTGACCCACTGAGTTCTTTCAGTGTGTTGTTCCAGACATCCATCATCTGCAACCTCTCTTGTCTCCATTAAGCAATGAAAAGTGTCCACGAGTGTGAAAGCAGGACTTTATTTTCACACGGACTACACAGATGTCACCTTTACCAATGCTGCCATCAACATCTGCCACAGATTGAGTAGGGTTATTCCCCGTTTTGTACTCACTACCTACCACAGACCCAGGCTGACCACTGTGGTGGTGCTCACAAGCTATTTGTGGGAATGAACATTGAAAACCCCACGCAGAGTGCTTTCTGTTCCATTGCCATTCTCAGTGCTACTTCTAAATGCTGGTCACCATGAAAGAGAACTGACTTATCGCTGGGAGAGGACAGAAGGTGGTAATCAAGAGCAGATTGTTCACACTTGACTTCATGCCATGAGATTTCATGGGACCTGGATCCACTGTTGAGAACTCCCAAGGGCTACACCTACCTGCCTGAATACCAATACCTTTGGCGACAGGTCAGCCTAGTAATGGTACAGGGCATACCCATGGATTGAGCAATGGGACATTGACTAGTGAATACAATTATGTCAGACTGGGGATTGACTAATCTGTGGGGTGCACCTCTGAACATAGGCACCAGACCACTAGTGTTTAGTAGGAGACCTTTGCAGGAGTTATTGGACTCAGAGAGGGAATGACACTAGACCGACCACCTAGCCTTGACCTAGGCCAGGGGTCGGCAACGTTTACCGCTGAAAGAGCCAATATGGACCCATTTCCCACAGAAAAGAAAACACTGGGAGCCACAAAACCCGTTTGACATTTAAAATGAAATAACACTGCATACAACGTTTTTTTTTGCCTTTATGCTATGTATAAACAAACTATAATGTGTTGCATTTATGAAATTAATGAACTCCTGCAGAGAAAACGAAATTACATTTCTGCATGCAACAAAAACATTTTGAACTCCGAAAAAAAGACGTTGGGTTGAAGGTTACTCCATAGGTAGCCTACCTTGGATCGAAGAATTAAAAGAAAGTGCGCACTGGCGGGTGTCAGGCATTGGCAGTGGTGATGTATATTAAGAGCGATAAAAAACATGTTGTAGTGGTGTAGCACTACACGCAGCGCTAAAATAAAGACACTGCAGTCAAAGGTAACTTTTTTCGAACTAAACAGCCTTGATTTAAAGCCTCCCTCTACCCGTCCCCTTGGGCGCGGATGCTCCAAAAGACACGTACTCACAAACCCCCGTAGGCTATCTCCCTTAGCCGGAACGGTGGCTAATTGTGAGCCGGTTCGGATGTGCCAGGAAGTGGGGTCTCCACAATGTTTTTAGATTGTACAAGATCACCATAATCTTCAAATTTCGAATTACATTTCCAAAACTAACAAACTACGGGGAGCCGCAGCACAGAGATCAAAGAGCCGCAGGTTGCCGACCCTTGACCTAGGCAATGAATTTGAACACTGCAAAGCCTCTGTTTAAGTGTATTGCTACAGATACAACTGAGAGGCTTGCTAAGCCGTTTTGAGGCCACATCAGACTAACGACATAGGGTTAGTATGATATCAGATATAGGTCAGACAAGACCTGGATATTAGTGAACCAGCCAGGGTTTAACACAGTCTGCTGTTGTGCATGGGCATTGTTACTTTTGTATTTTCAATCCCAAATTCCAGATTTGTAACTGAATTTAAACTTGGGATATGACTTTTGCCATTTTGTTTCCCTAAAGAGATGTACTGCACAGGTTTCCCCTGCTATCCGAAGGTAGAGCGTTCCTATGAAACCTTTCGTAAGCCAAAATGTCATAAAGCGAAGAAGCAATTATCATTAATTTACACAGGAAATATTTTTGAGCGTTCCCAGACCCGAAAAATAACTTACCAAATCAAACCAAATAACACATAAAACCAAAATAACAAACATATAGTAAAAGCAGGAATGATATGATAAATATACAGCCTATATAAAGTAGAAATATTGTATGTACAGTGTAGTTCCACTTATCAAAATCGGGAAGACAGTAGCCAAAATCGATTTGGAGAAAAAAATGTGCATGCACACACAGCTGCCCGCCCAAGGCTTCACTGTCATGGTAGTCTTTCTTGGGGTAAACACATGTATAAAGCAGGCATCTTTTTTTTTTGTAAAAGCGAAAATCCTCTTTGGTTAGCGAAATCAGGTACTAATGTAGGTCTTTTGTAACAGCGAGCTGTCATAAAGCAAACGTTCAATAAACAGGGGCCACCTGTATGTGGAACCGGCAGAATTGTTTCTTCCCAAAGGAAGATGGTTCACTCCAACAACAATCCCCACTCACCTTTCCACAGTACCTCTTACAAGCAGAGCAATGTCCTCTTACTTCTATTCTGCCACCCAGGGTCCAAAAGCAAAGCGCTTCCACTGCTTCCTCCACTTTAGTGTACTATGTTTGCTGCACGTGGTGAAAAGTGGACTAATTGCAGAGCATGAATTACAGATTTGGGTGCCACGGTAGTGTAGCAATTAGAGCAACACTATTACAGCTCTGGTGTTCTGGAGTTTGGAGTTCAATTCCGGCACTGTCTGTAAGGAGGCTGTTCATCCTCCCCTTGGAATGTGTAGGCTTTCTCCAGGTGCTCTGGTTTCCTCCCACAGTAGGTTAATTGGTCATCGTAAATTGTCCTGTAATTAGATTAAGGCTCATTGGGTTTATCAGGGGTTGCTGGGGCAGCATGGCTTGAAGGGCCTACACCGCATTGTATCTCTAAATTGAATAAACACCTCTAGTTAGTCCATTAAGTACAGCACCCAGTTTCAGGTACTTATCACTCTAATTCCCTGACCTCTTTCCAGGCTCTTTTACAACACCTCAAAGTCGGAAGGCCTGGCCATCCCACTCCCACTCCAGTTGGAAAATGAAAAGACTTATCAATTTACAGCTTAATCTCTTCCCCACCCCTCCCCAGGCCAATATATTTTAACCAGTTGTTAAAAGAATAATTGAATGAAGTACTCATGGTTGGGCCAGCCAGCGGTGTAGTGGCATCAGCAATGGACTTCGAGGTGGATAGTCCTGAGTTGGTAATCCAGCTTGGTCCCAACCTGGGCGATCTGTTTCTGTATCTTGCCATGAAAACTCTACAATATCCATGCTCAATGACACTCATTATTATGGAGTTATAAAACCTGGAAAAAGGCACTTTGGCACAATTCATTCATGCCTACCAAGGTATCTTCCTGAACTAGTCCCATTTGTTGCATATTGCTCTTAAGCAGTTCCTATCCATGTATCTGCCTAAATGACTTCTAAATGTTGTAATTATACCTGCCTCGACTGCCTTTTTCAGCAGCTCATTCCATATGCTCACCACCCTCCATGTGGAAAAAGTTGCTCCTCAGGTTTGCTTTAAATCTTTCCCTTCTCATTTTAAACCTCCCCCCCCCCCCCAGTTTTAGACTCCCCCACCTGGAAAAAAAAGGCTGTGACAATATTAGTTATGTCACTAATGACTTTATGGACCTCCATAATGTCACGCCTCAGCCTCCTTCGATTCGGGGTAAAAAGTCCTAGTCTTTCCAGTCTCTCCCTGTAACTCATGTCTTCCAGTCCCAGTGACATTTTTGTGAATTTCTTTTGCACCCTACCTTGTTTAATCAGATCATCTTCTATCTGGACAGCTTACAACCTTCCCATCTCGGTGCAGTTTATGATACCTTCAGATAAAATTTATTTTCTGCATTTTCCATTTTTACTTAAAAATTTTCAATCCCAAAAACCTTGCAGATTTTAATGTGAGATTTAACCGCAGGATGAAATTGGGTCCAATTAAAGAAAGTGTTCAAACATCGATTCAAGAGCAGCTGAAATCCCCAAGTTACAGTTGAAAAGATTAGGCAAAGAAATGAGGTTTTATGGGAATTCACACCAGATAATATTGAGCTAAAAATGAAAACAGTTTTACTGTAAGAATAAACAAGATCAGTCAGATGAGTGAGGCTGATATGGATCTGAGCAATGTGTAAATAAATTTAAAAGATTTCTTTATAAACATATGCAAAATACCAGCAAATACATTTAAGCAAAATCCATGAATCCATTATTGTATCATTCAGCATTGAGAGCTGAGAGTAATGTTTATCTTTCAGTATAGATTCTGAACCAGCAGTATTTGGTAATTTGAAGACTTTTTAAGATACGGTGGAGTTGTTTGGGAGCAGCGTGTTGAGTCATGGATGTTATCCCTCTAAGGTTGAGAGGTGTTAAGAACAGTTTGTAGTTGGGGTGGCTCAGGTCTCCAGTGATCCCTTGGGCCCATTTTACACATCTGTCTTTATAAATGTCCTGAATACTGGGAAGTTTACACCTACAGATGTGCTGGGCTCTATGCACAACTCTATGCGGAGTCCTGCGATTGAGGGAAGTGCAGTTCCCATATCAGGCAGTGATGTAGCCGGTCAGGATCCTCTCAATCATGCCCCTATAGAAAGTTCTGAGAACTTGGAGGGGCCATACCAAACTTCTTCAACCTTCTGAGGTGAAAGAGGGTCTTTGTGCCTTTTGCACCACACAGCCGGTATGTACAGACCACATGAGATCCTAATGCCAAGTTCCTTATGCCAAGGAACTTAAAGCTGTTCATCCTCTCAACCCCAGATCCATTGATCAGTGCAGTATGTGGAGAGTGTGCCAAATGCAGTGAAACCATCAGACATTGTCTTCTGCTTATGAGATTTTGATGGTTGTCCAGCACGTAAGAACAGTGGAATATAAAGAACAATGACATTTATACAAAACCTGCTATTTCCTTTCACTGGTGATGACACACATGCACGTCACCAAAATGAATCTCAGGGTTGTATATGGTGACATATATGTACTTTAATTGTAAGGAGAGTTGGACAAACTGGGATGCTTTCTCTGGAGTGTGTTGAAGGCTGAGGGCCAACATGATACAACTA
Organism: Hypanus sabinus; assembly: GCF_030144855.1. Lineage (NCBI taxonomy): Eukaryota > Metazoa > Chordata > Chondrichthyes > Myliobatiformes > Dasyatidae > Hypanus > Hypanus sabinus. Next base: position 14,500,857 of record NC_082734.1, read on the forward strand.
TGAGAGGCGTACATAGATACTATATCCAGGATGGAAAATCAAATAATAGTGGGCAGATGTTTACGATTGTTGGGGGGGGGGGTGTTAAAGAAAATTTGTGGGACTCTTTACACAGTGGTGCCGTGGTGCTAGAAAGTTTGTGAACCCTGTAGAATTTTCTCTATTTCTGCATAAAATGACTTAAAATGTGATCAGATGTTCACGCAAGTCCTAAAACTAGATAAATAACACAGAAATACATTATACTTGTTTATTTATTTATTAAGAAAAATGATCCAATATTTGTTGGAAAAAGTTTGAGAACCTTCGCTTTCAATTTCTCATGTGGACCACCCCCTCATACAGCAATTACTTCAACCAAACGTTTCTGGTAAATGTTGATCAGTCCTGCACATCAGCTTGGTGGAATTTTAGGCCATTCTTCCTTACAAAAACTGCTTCAACTCTGGGATATTGGTGGGCTTCCTTGCATGAACTGCTTGCTTTAGATCCTTCCACAATATTTCTCTAGGATTAAGGTCAGGACTTTGACTCAGCCATTACAAAACACAGATTTTCTTCTTTTTAAACTATTCTGTCGTTGATTTACTCTTGTCTTATGGATCATTGTCTTGTTGCATTATCCAATTTCTATTAAGTTTCAGGTGATGGGCTGCTACTATGAAATTCTCCCGTAAAATGGCTTGATACAATTTTGAATTCATTGTCTCCTCAACGATTATAAGTTGTCCAGGCCCTGAGGCAGCAAAGCAGCTGCAAACCATGATGCTCCTTCCACCATGCTTCACAGTCGGGATTAGGTTTTCGTGTTGGTGTGTAGTGCCCTTTTTTCCTCTAAACATAACAATGTGCATTTCTGCCAAAAAGTTCAGCTTTTGTCTCGTCTGTCCACAGAATATTGTCCCAGAAGTGTTGTAGAACATCCAGGTGAGCTTTTTCACACTTGAGACGTGCAGCAATGTTTTTTGGAGAGCATTGGTTTCCTCCATGGTGTCCTTCCTTGAATGCCATTCTTGTTCGGTCTTTTTCTAATAGTGGGCACAAAAACGGAGACTTTAGCAAGTTCTAGAGATTTCTGCAGGTCTTTTGCTGTTACCCTTGGGATCTATTCCACCTCCTTCAGCATTGCATTTTGTGCTCTTGGTGTGATCTTTGCAGGATCCCTAGGGAGAGTGGCAACAGTACTGAATTTCCTCCATTTATAGACTATTTCTCTTGCTGAGGACTGATGAGCACTTGGATCTTTAGAAATGCTTTTGTAGCCTTTTCCAGCTTCATGCATCTCTACAATTCTTTTAAGTTGTTTTGATTGGGGTATGGTGCACATAAAAAGATTGTTCTTGAGAAAAGCAGGCTCTGTCAATAAACCTGACTTTGTGTATCTTTTTTTTAGATAGGGCAGGGCACCTCCACAACCCACACCTTCAGTCTCGGAGGGAAAAGGGTGAAATGGCAGAGGGGGGGAAATTGTTTCCAAAACTAGTACCTCCTCTCTGATGGCAGTAATGAGAAGAGGATATGTCCTGGGTGGTGGCTGTCCTTAATGATGGATGCTGCCTTCTAAGACATCACCTTTTGAAGATGTTGTTGCTTTGTTGGGGTGGGGGGGGCTACACGTATAACACGCAATGCACTATGTAAACAACTGAGTATGCTTAAACAAGATATTGACAATATTACTCAAATATTACTGACATGTTAAATACAGAACATATTTCACTGCCTAACTATAAACTTAAATTCAATATAAAATGTATCTCAACTATATAATACAACTACCTTATATAGACCTTCCACAGCCTGGTGGTCAATTTTAAGTTGTCCTGTTCAGGTTTAAAGATTTAACTTCTGTGGAGAATTTCTTACCCTTGTCGGATAGCTTCTTTACTGACAAAGGGGGTCACTCTGCTTGGCAGGTAAGACTTGTGGCTGTGAAACAATCTCATGTTCTGGGGGCTCAATGTTGTTACGGATTCAGCAACAATAAATACATAAGTGAACAAATAAAACATTTACTAAACACTGAAAAACCCCAAAAAAGTAAACAAACAACTAACGTAACCAGAAATCAGCAGCTGTGAGGCAGCTTAAACAGTTCTTAAAGGAATAAAGCAAAAACAGTTCTTCAAAGTAGTACTGCAAAAGTTCAAAATGCTTGCAGTCCATTAAAGGAGAGACTTTTTAGATGATTTAAATTCTCTTTCACGTTGTGTTGTTGTGGTTCTCAGTCGAACTATACTTTTCCCGGAGAATTTACGAAGATGAAAATGAAATGGCTTAAAGGCATTGACCTTTCCTTGACGAAACTGTGCACCCAACCCTTTCTGCTCTCAGCGCAGCGGCTAACGCAGGCACAGCCAACGAATTCCTTCCAAATGAGGATCAAACAAGGTCAAACCTGTTTCACTGTCAAAATTGACTTTCCTTGATCTTTTAGCTCCCGAACTCTGATCTTCACTCTCCACTGATTTTTAACTGGCAGTATTATAAAGAAACCGCAGGCAATGACTTTTTAAACTTTAGGCAGAAAATAAAACTCCACCTTTCAGCCAAACTGCGTCATAATATTGGACCACACAGTGGCATGGAGTCAAAATGGCAAATCCAGCCACGAGCTGCCCCTCCTCACAGGGAGGGGTCCTCCTTTTATATCCTGTTTTAAAAAAAAACACAACAAAACCTGTCACATGACCTCTACTGGCGGGAAAATGACGCCACTCCACCATCACAAGACCATTACCTGAAGTCCAGTATAGCTACAACACCACTGTCACATGACAAGTACAAGATACGTACCACGGGTACGTAACACCTCCCTCCAAAAAAAAAATTTTGGTCTTTCGAACAAAATTTTAACAATTATTTACAAGAAAAAAAATGTATAAATTTTATAACATACACAGTATACATAGTATTGTAGCGGTGTGCTACACGCAGCACTAAAATAATGAGTCGGTAAGCTGCAGTTAAAGGAAGATTTTATTCGAACTTCACAGCCTTGCTTTAAAGCCTCCCTGATCCCGCCCTCCCCGGGCGCGGATGCTGTAGGGGGCACGTACTCACAATCCCCTGCAGGCCTTCACCCTCTGTTGGTGAAGCAGACCTGGCGCCCTTTTGGGACTGGCCTTTGTGCCAATGCGCTGGCTATTTGTGACCCGGTTCGAGTGCGCTAGGAAGTGGGTCACCACATAACACCCCCCCCACCCGAACCGGCAATACACCCCCCCCCCCCCCCAATGTCCACAGTCTGGGCCGGGCCCTGTTTGGGAGGTTGGCCTCTGCGCGGCGATGCCGGAAACTCGACCAGTTGCGCCAAGTTCACATGGGCCGGTTTGAGTCGGTCCACCGTGAAAACCTCCTCTCTCCCCCCAACGTCCAGCACGAACATGGACCCGTTGTTCCGGAGCACCGTAAACGGCCCCTTGTAGGGCCGTTGCAACGGTGGCCGATGCCCACCCCTTCGTACAAACACAAACTTACAGTTCTGCAGGTCTTGGGGTACGCAGGTCGGGTTCTGCCTATGCTGCGAAGTGGGTACGGGGGCCAGGTCACCGAGCCTCTGGCGTAGTCTGCCCAGGACTGCTGCGGGTTCTTCCTCTTGCCCCCTTGGGGCTGGTATGAACTCCCCGGGGACGACCAGGGGTGCGCCGTACACCAACTCAGCTGACGAGGCATGCAGATTGTCTTTGGGTGCCGTGCGGATGCTGAGTAGGACCCAGGGGAGCTCGTCCACCCAGTTAGCTCCTGTCAGGCAGGCCATGAGAGCTGACTTTAGGTGATGGTGGAAACGCTCCACCAGGCCATTCGACTGTGGGTGGTAGGCAGTGGTGTGGCACAGCTGTGTCCCCAAAAGGCTGGCCATAGCTGACCACAGGCTGGAGGTGAACTGGGCGCCTCTGTCGGAGGTAATGTGGGCCGGTACACCAAAGCGGGACACCCAGGTGGCGATTAGTGCCCGGGCGCAAGATTCGCAAGTGTCGGTGAGCGGGATTGCCTCCAGCCGTCTTGTGAACCAGTCCACGATAGTCAGGAGGTGCCCACGATATCCACATGAATGTGGTCAAAACGCCAGTGGGTGGGGTGGAACTGCTCTAGCAGAGCTTTGGTGTGCCGCTGCACCTTGGCCGTCTGGCAGTGCATGCACGTTCTGGCCCATTTACTGACCTGCTTGTGGAGTCCGTGCCAAACGAACCTGCTGGAGACCATCCGGACGGTTGTCCTGATGGAGGGATGCGCAAAGTTATGAATGGAGTCGAAAACGCGTTGCCGCCAAGGTGCCGGGACAACGGGATGGGACTGGCCGGTGGCGATGTCACAAAGTAGGGTCCTCTCACCTGGGCCTACGGGGAGATCCTGGAGCTGCAAACAGGAGACTGCGGTTCTGTAACTCGGGATCTCCTCGTCTGCCTGCTGCGCCTCTGCCAGCGCCTCAAAGTCTACCCCTTGGGAAAGGGCATGAATGTTAGGGCAAGAGAGCGTGTCCGTCACGACATTGTCCTTACCCAGGACGTGCCAGACATCCGTCATGTATTCAGAGATGTAGGACAGATGGCGCTGCTGGCGGGACGATCAGGGGTCGGACCCCTTCGTGAATGTAAAGGTAAGCGGCTTGTGGTCCGTGAACGCAGTGAAGGGCCTACCTTCTAAGAAGTACCTGAAATGTCGGATTGCCAGGTATAGCGCCAATAGTTCCCGGTCAAAAGCACTGTATTTGAGCTCGGGTGGCGGCAGGTGTTTGCTGAAAAACGCCAGGGGTTGCCAGTGACCCGCAATGAGTTGCTCCAGTACCCCACCGACTACCGTGTTAGAGGCGTCCACTGTGAGGGCGGTAGAGACGTCCATTCTGGGGTGCACTAGCATCGCGGTGTTCGCCAAGGCTTCCTTCGTTTGAATGAAAGCGGTGGCAGACTCTTCGTCCCAGGTAATGTCCTTGCCCGGACCCGACAGCAGGGCCAACAGGGGGCGCATGATCCGGGCAGCTGAAGGGAGGAAGCGGTGGTAGAAATTGACCATACCTACGAATTCCTGAAGGCCTTTGATCGTGGTGGATTGGGGGAAATGGCAGACCACATCTACCTTAGCGGGCAGAGGGGTCGTCCTGTCTTTAGTAATCCTGTGGCCCAGGAAGTCAATGGTGTCAAGCCCGAACTGGCATTTGGCCAGGTTGATTGTTAGACCGTACTCACTCAGTCGGGCATAGAGTTGACGGAGGTGGGACAGATGCTCCTGACGACTGCTGCTGGCAATGAGGATGTCGTCCAAATAGATGAATGCGAAGTCCGCAACAATTAACCGCTGGAACATCCGTGCGGCATTCTTCAGGCCGAACGGCATGAGGAGGAACTCGAAAAGGCCAAACGGGGTGATGAGAGCCGTTTTCGGGATGTCGTCCGGATGCATCGGGATTTGATGGTATCCCCGGACGAGGTCTACCTTGGAGAAGATCCGTGCGCTATGCAGGTTTGCAGCAAAGTCCTGAATGTGTGGCACAGGGTAGCGGTCCGGTGTGGTAGCCTCGTTCAGCCTGTGGTAGTCACCGCATGGTCTCCAGCCCCCTGTCGCTTTGGGCACCATGTGCAGGGGGGAGGCCCATGGGCTGTCGGACCGCCTGATGATCCCCAATTCCTCCATCCTCTTGAACTCCTCCTTTGCCAGTCGGAGCTTGTCCGGGGGAAGCCGCCGAGCACAGGCGTGGAGGGGTGGTCCCTGGGTCGGGATGTGGCGCTGTACGCCGTGTCGGGGCATGGCTGCCGTGAACTGCGGTGCCAGAACCGATGGGAAATCCGCCAGGACTCTGGTAAAGTCATTGTCGGACAGAGTGATGGAGTCGAGGTGAGGGGCTGGCAACTGGGCTTCTCTCAGGGAGAACGTCTGAAAGGTCTCGGCGTGGACCAGTCTCTGCCTCGGCAGGTCGACCAGCAGGCTGTGAGCCCGCAAAAAATCTGCACCCAGAAGCGGTTGGGCTACAGCAGCCAGTGTGAAGTCCCACGTGAACCTGCTGGAGCCGAACTGTAGCTGCACCGTATGGGTGCCGTAGGTCCTTACCGTGCTGCCGTTCACGGCCCTCGGGGGAACCTGGTGCCCTGTTGCGGGTATCATAACTCGTCGGAGGTAAGGCGCTGATCTTGGCACCGGTGTCGAACAAAAAACGGCGTCCCGACCGCTTGTCCCACACATTTAGGAGGCTATCCCGATGGCCAGCTGCCATAGCCATCAGTGGCGGCTGGCCCTGGCGTTTCCCGCGAACTTGCAGGGCGGGCTTCTGCACCCTACCGCTGGTGGTAGAAGCACCATTGTTCGTTGGTCTCCTCACCCCTGCCTCTGGGGTTAGCGGGCTCTGTGGCCGGGCCTGGTCTGGTTTGCTGCTGGGAGCGTGGCCTGGTGATCTGTGTGACCGTTGCCCCAATCTCCTTCTTGGCTTTCCACAACAAGTCCACCCGGGCTGCCACCTTCCGGGGGTCGCTGAAATCTGCGTCGGTCAGCAGCAGGCATATGTCCTCGGGCAGCTGCTCCAGGAATGCCTGCTCAAACATGAGGCAGGGTTTGTGTCCGCCGGCCAGAGACAACATCTCATTCATTAAAGCCGATGGAGGTCTGTCTCCCAAGCCATCAGGTGCAGTAAATGGGCAGCCCGATCGCGCCGTGAGTCCGAAAGTCCTTATGAGCAGGGCTTTGAATTCCATGTACCTGCCGTCCACTAGGGGAGACTGTACAAATTCCTCAACCTGGGCCGCTGTGTCCTGGTCGAGGGAGCTCACCACGTAGTAGTAGCGTGTGTCCTCTGAGGTTATCTGCCGAACGTGGAATTGGGCTTCTGCTTGCTGGAAACATAGGTGAGGTCGCAGCATCCAGAAGCTTGGCAGTTTCAACGAAACCGCTTGAACAGATGCGGCGTCGTTCATCTCCTGTCCAAAAATCGTTTGGACCGTCGGGGTCACCAATTGTAGCAGTGTGCTACACGCAGTGCTAAAATAACGACACGGAGTCGGTAAACTGCAGTTAAAGATTTTATTCGAACTTCACAGCCTTGCTTTAAAGCCTCCCTGATCCCGCCCTCCCCAGGTGCGGATGCTGTAGGGGCAAGTACTCACAATCCCCCACAGGCTTTTCCCTTTGTTGGTGAAGCAGACCTGGCGCCCTTTTGGGTCTGGCCTTTGCGCCAGCGCGCTGGCTATTTGTGAGCCGGTTCGAGTGCGCTAGGAAGTGGGTCGCCACAGTATCATCATATAACATCTTACAACTTACAAACAGTAGGAGTGTTACAAATGTTAAAAAAAATCACTCCATTAAAAAAAATTACAATGTACATTCAACATCGAGATAGACAATCAGCAACCACATTATCTTTACCTTTAATATGAGTTACCACAATATTGTACTCCAGAACATCAAACTCCAATTTAATAACCTTCTGTTTTTGTTTTTCATCTTACTCAGAAACACGAATGGATTATGATCAGTGTAGACAATAAGTGGTTTTTGAGTTGTACCAACATATATGTCAAAATGTTCTAAAGCTAAAATGAGATAACAATTCCTTCTCTATTGTTGAATAGTTTCTTTGATGTTTATTAAACTTCTTAGAAAAGTAAGCTACTGGATGATCAACCTCATCACCCTCATTCCTTTGCATTAAAACTGCTCCTGCAGCCTCATCACTACCATCTTTATCGTACCAAGTTTTCATTTTCTCCTGAGCCAATTTTAAATTTTCCTTGGCTAAGCTACAAGCTTTATGTAACCTGTCCTTAAATTTCAAAACATAGTCCAACAAATTAGTGTGTACTTCCTTACTAATCCACTGTTCTTTTAATAAAGCTAAAGGTCCTATAACTCTATGCCCAAATACAAGTTCAAATGGACTGAAACCAAAAGATTCTTGTACCGATTCCCTTACTGCAAATACCAGTAAGTTTATACCCTCATCCCAGTCACTTTTATTTTCCACACAATATGTCCTAGTCATATTCTTGAGGGTAGAATGAAACCTCTCCAAGGCACCTTGCGATTCCGGATGGTATGCAAACGAAGTGATTTACTTAGCTCCCAATTTATAAACTATCTGTTGAAACAATCCAGACATAAAATTACTGCCTTGATCAGATTGTATTTCCTTAGGTAATCCAAAATAAGTAAAGAATTTTATAAGAGCCTTTGTCACAGTTTTAGCTTTTATATTCCTAAGTGGTACTGCCTCTGGAAACCTAGACGAATTACACATAATAGTCAACAAGTACTGATAACCAGTTTTTGTTTTTGGTAATGGCCTGACACAATCTATGATAACTTTAGAAAACGGTTCACCAAATGCTGGAATAGGTTGTAATGGAGCCACTGGTGTAACTTGATTTGGTTTACCCACAATTTGACAAGTATGGCATGTTCTACAAAATATCGCCACATCTTTTCTTAGACCAGGCCAGTAAAAATGTTTTAAAATCTTGTCCACAGTTTTCCTTACCCCTTGATGTCCACCTAAGGGCACACTATGAGCGAAAGTCAAAATCTCATTTCAATAAATTTTAGGAACAACTACCTGGTAAACAATATTCCATTCATCACTGGCAGGAATTGTAGGTGGTCTCCACTTCTTCATCAACACTCCTTTTTCAAAGTAATACCCTACTGGCACCTTCTCAATTTCACTATCTGGTAGAGCTTGTACTCTTAATTTTATAATCTCAGGGTCTCTATTCTGCTCTGCTATCATCTCCTTCTGAGACAGAGATAAATCTTCATAGTCAGACTTACTCCAAGAATCTTGTTCAAACAATGAAGGTAAGAAAGTCTCTGACACATCCTCAAAACACGAATCCTGAGTTGAACAGTCTTGAGTAACAACCTCATTCTGCGCATCAATCTTTTTAGCCTTAGCTCTAGTCACAACACAGGAAGAATCCGTGTTAGAATTCATCTGTGGTTTCTGTGACTCCATTGTCAAATGCACTTCAGGAAAAACTTGTCCACCTGCCAAGTCATTACCTAACAATAAAGAAATATCCTGTAATCCTACGTTAACAATTCCTGTAACTAACCCTGACTTTAAATTTACTTTATGCAAATATACAGGCATAAAGGCACTCCCAGCACCTCGTATATAATTTACCTCACCAGTATCAGACTCTTCATTAAACTTCAATACATTGTCTAACATCAGTGATTGAGAAGCTCCAATATCCCTAAGGATTTTTATTGGCACCGGAGTAGATCCTTCTTTCAAGGATACAAACCCTTCAGTTATAAAATGATCATTTCCCTTTTTAACTTGGTCAGACTCTAACAAAACCTCATTTGTGTTTATAGAACCCTGTAATTTTACAGGTGCTTCAGTATGTTGCACACAAACATCTGGGACTGCTTCCTTCTCTTTCTTTTTCAATCGGAAACAGTTAGCTATTACATGGCCAGGTTTCTTACAATAGTTACAAATAGGACCAAACTGTCTTTCCTTCACGGGTTTTCCTTCCTCCTTACCTTTCTCATTAACTTCTGATTTAATTTCTGATTTACTTTGAGTCTCTGTGTTATTTTCCCTCTTAAAAATTCTGCCCTGAGGAAATTTATTCTTATGGATTAAAACATACTCATCAGCTAATCTAGCAGAGTCCTGCAATGTATCAGTATCCCTCTCATTTAAGTAGGTCCTTATTTAACAGGGATGCTTCTTTTAAATTCCTCCATTAAAATCAGCTCTTTCAATGTATTCTTTTCTTTTTAAATCTTTTTATTAGTTTTAAACAAACATAAATGAAACATGAATACAAAATGTTTGAGAGTACATAATTAATAGTTTAAATAGACATTTAGATATGTAATAATAAAATTATATAACCTCTCAAACCCAGAACATTGATGAACAAAGAAGTAAAAAGAAAAAAAAAGAAAAACCCCCCAAAAAAAGAGGAAAAAAAGCAAAAAAAAACACTAACCAACATGGGCCATTGAATAATATTAAGTACATATACAGTAGTGCCAATAACTCCGAACCTCCATCCAATTGATTAAGGATAATATAAGTAAGGTTTAGGAAAAGACAATTCAACTCATGTGAAAATGTTGAATAAAAGGTCTCCAAGTTTCTTCAAATTTAACTGAATGTTCAAAAACCACACTTCTAATTTTTTCTAAACTCAAACAAGAAATAGTTTGAGAAAACCACTGAAATACAGTTGGAGGATTAATTTCTTTCCAATTCAATAAAATAGATCTTCTAGCCATTAATGTAACAAATGCAATCATTCGTTGAGATGAAGCAGCTAAACGATTATTATCTGTCATTGGTAAACTGAAAATTGCAGTAAGAGGATGCGGTTGGAAATTAATATTTAAAACTCTTGAAATAATACTTAAAATATCTTTCCAATAATTTTGTAAACAAGGACAAGACCAGAACATATGAGTCAATGAAGCAACATCAGAATGACATCTATCACAGGTTGAATTAAGATGAGAATAAAATCGAGCCAGTTTATCCTTAGACATATGAGCTCTATATACAACCTTAAATTGTATTAGGGCATGTTTAGCACAAATAGAGGACGAATTTACCAATAATAAAATTTTTTCCCATTGCTCAGTAGATATAGGACAATGCAACTCTTCTTGCCATCCCTTCTTAATTTTTTCTGATACATATAACTGTAAATTCATGATCATCTTATAAATGATGGCTACTAAACCCTTTTGATAAGGATTAAGGGCTAAAATTCTATCTGTAATGTCCAATGGACATTCTTTCGAAAAAGTCTGTAACTCATTATACAAAAAATTTCTAACTTGCAAATATCTAAAAAAAATGGGTTTTAGGTAAATTATATTTATTAGATAACTGTTCAAAGGACATAATGTTATCATCCAGAAACAAATCACGAAAACATGTTATACCTTTTGTTTTCCATAAAAGAAAAGCTTGATCCATAGATGAAGGCCGAAAAAAATAATTAGATATTATAGGACATGATAAAATAAATTTATTCAAACCAAAAAATTTACGAAATTGAAACCAAATTCGTAATGTATATCTGACTATAGGATTAGTTATCTGTTTATTGAATTTGAATAAAGAAAAAGGAAGTGAAGATCCTAAGATTGAAATCAGTGAAAAATCTTGCACAGATTTACATTCCAAATTTACCCATTGTGGGCAAGTAGCTATAGTCCATTCTTGTGTCCAGAATATTAAATACCGTATATTGACTGCCCAATAGTAAAATCTTAAGTTTGGTAAAGCCAAGCCGCCCTCCTTCTTAGGCTTCTGTAAATATTTTTTACCCAATCTAGGATTTTTGTTCTGCCACAAGTAAGAAGATATTTTAGAGTCAATAGTATCAAAAAAAGCTTTAGGAATAAAAATTGGTAACGCTTGAAATAAATATAAGAATTTAGGTAGTATCATCATCTTAATAGCATTGACCAATGACAAAGATAGTGGAGACCACCTAATAGCAAGTTGCTTAATTTGATCAATTAAAGGTAAAAAGTTAACCTTAAATAAATCTTTATGTTTTTTAGTAATTTTAATACCTAGGTAAGTAAAATAATTTGTAACAATTTTATATGGTAAATGTTTATAAATTGGAACTTGCATATTTAATGGAAATAGTTCACTCTTGTTAAAATTCAATTTATAACCAGAAAAATTACTAAATTGAGCAAGCAAAGACGAAATAGCAGGGATAGATTTTTCAGGGTCAGATATATATAATAACAAATCATCAGCATACAATGATACTTTATACGTCCTCTCCCCACGGGTAATACCCAGAACATTAGGTGATTCACGAATGGCTATAGCCAACGGTTCTAAAGCAATGTCAAATAGTAAAGGACTTAAAGGGCAACCTTGCCTTGTACCATGAAATAGCTGAAAAAAAGGGGATCTTTGATTATTGGCAAAAACCGAAGCTAAAGGTTTATGGTATTGTGGCGACCCATTTCCTGGCACATCCGAACCGGCTCACAATTAGATAGCCTACGGGGGTTTGCGAGCACAGAGCTTTGGAGCCTCTGCGCCACGGGGGGCAGGTTGAGGGAGGCTTAAAAGTGAGGCTGAGGATTTCGAATAAAGTTTTTTCCTTCGACTGCAGTTACCGACTCCGTGTCGTAATTTTAGCGCTGCGTGTAGCACACCGCTACAATTGGTAACTCCGACGGTCCAAACGATTTTTGGACCAGAAATGACCGACGCCGCCTCTGTTCATGCGGTTTCGTTGAAACTGCCGGGTTTCTGGACACAGCGACCGAACCTATGGTTCCAGCAAGCCGAAGCCCAATTCCACGTTCGCCAGATCACCTCAGAAGACACCCGCTACTACTACTAGGTGGTGAGCTCCCTCGACCAGGACACAGCGGCCCAGGTCGCGGAGTTCATACAGTCTCCCTCAGCGGACGGCAAGTACACGGAATTCAAAGCCCTGCTCCTCAGGACTTTCGGACTCTCACGGCGCGAGCGGGCTGCCCGTTTACTGCACCTGGATGGCTTGACAGACCTCCATCGGTTTTAATGAATGAGATGTTGTCTCTGGCCGACGGACACACATGCCTCATGTTTGAGCAGGCATTCCTGGAGCAGTTGCCCGAGGACATACGCCTGCTGCTGTCCGATGCGGATTTCAGTGACTCCCGGAAGGTGGCAGCCCGGGCGGACTTGCTGTGGAACACCAAAAAGGTGAGCGGGGCGTCCATCGCACAGATCTCCCAGCCACGCTCCCAGCAGCAAACCAGTCCAGGCCCGGCCACAGAGCCCGCCAACCCCTGGCCCAAGGAACACTGGTGCTTCTACCACCAGCGGTGGGGCGCAGAAGCCCGCTGTTGTTGCCCGCCCTGCAAGTTCCTGGGAAAAGCCAGGGCCAGCCACTGCTGATGGCTACTGCGGCTGGCCATCGGGATAGCCTCCTGTATGTGTGGGATAGAAGGTTGGGACGCCGGTTTTTGGTCGATACTGGTGCCAAGATCAGCGTTTTACCTCCGACGAGTTACGACACCCGCAGCAGGGCACCGGGTCCCCCCCTGAGGGCCGTGAATGGCAGCACAGTAAGGACCTATGGCACCCGTCAGGTGCAGCTACAGTTCGGCTCCAGCCAGTTCACGTGGGATTTTACACTGGCTGCCGTAGCCCAACCGCTTCTGGGTGCGGATTTTTTGCAGGCTCACAGCCTACTGGTCGACCTGCCCAGGAAGAGACTGGTACACGCCGAGACCTTTCAGACGTTCTCCCTGGGCGCAGCCCAGTTGCCAGCCCCTCACCTCGGCTCCATCACGCTGTCCGACAACGACTTCATAGGGTCCTGGCGGATTTCCCATCGGTTCTGGCACCGCAGTTCACAGCGGCCATGCCACAACATGGCGTACAGCACCACATCCCGACCCAGGGACCACCCCTCCATGCCCGCGCTCGGCGGCTTCCCCCGGACAAGTTCCGACTGGAGAAGGAGGAGTTCCAGAGGATGGAGGAATTGGGGATCATCTGGCGGTCCGACAGCCCATGGGCCTCTCCCCTGCACATGGTGCCCAAAGCGACGGGAGGCTGGAGACCGTGCGGCGACTACCGCAGGCTGAACGAGGCTACCACACCGGACCGCTACCCTGTGCCACACATTCAGGACTTTGCAGCAAAGCTGCACGGCGCACAGATCTTCTCCAAGGTAGACCTCGTCCGAGGGTACGATTAAATCCCGATGCATCCTGACGATGTCCCCAAAACGGCTCTCATCACCCCGTTTGGCCTTTTCGAGTTCCTCCGCATGCCGTTCGGCCTGAAGAATGCCGCACAGACGTTCCAGCGGTTAATGGACGCGGTGGGACGGGACCTGGACTTCGCGTTCATCTATTTGGACGACATCCTCATAGCCAGCAGCAGTCGTCAGGAGCATCTGTCCCACCTCCGTCAACTCTGCGCCCGACTGAATGAGTACGGTCTTACAATCAACCCCGCCAAATGCCAGTTCGGACTCGACACCATTGACTTCCTGGGCCAAAGGATTACTAAAGACGGGGCAACCCCTCTGCCCGCTAAGGTAGATGCGGTCCGCCACTTCCCCCGACCCACCACGATCAAAGGCCTTCAGGAATTCGTAGGTATGGTCAGTTTCTACCACCGCTTCCTCCCTTCAGCTGCCCGGATCATGCGCCCCCTGTTCGCCTTGATGTCGGGTCCGAGCAAGGACATTACCTGGGACGAGGAGTCCGCCGCCGCTTTTGTTCAAACGAAGGAAGCTTTGGCAAACGCCGCAATGCTAGTACATCCCAGAATGGACGCCCCTACTGCCCTCACAGTGGACGCATCTAACAAGGCAGTCGGTGGGGTGCTGGAGCAACTCATCGCAGGTCGCTGGCAACCCCTGGCGTTTTTCAGCAAACACCTGCGTCCACCCGAGCTCAAGTACAGTGCTTTCGACCGGGAACTGTTGGCGCTCTACCTGGCAATCCGGCATTTCAGGTACTTCCTAGAAGGTCGGCCCTTCACCGCGTTCACGGACCACAAACCGCTTACCTTTGCGTTTACGAAAGCGTCCGACCCCTGGTCGTCCCACCAGCAACGCCACCTGTCCTACATCTCTGAATACACAACGGATGTCCAGCACGTCTCGGGAAAGGACAATGTCATGGCGGATGCGCTCTCTCGCCCTACCGTTCATGCCCTTTCCCAAGGGATAGACTTTGAGGCACTGGCAGAGGCGCAGCAGGCGGATGAGGAGATTCCAAGTTACAGAACCGCAGTCTCCGGTTTGCAGCTCCAGGACCTCCCCATAGGCCTGGGTGAGAGGACCCTACTCTGTGACGTCACCACCGGCCAGCCCCGTCCCATCGTCCCGACAGCCTGGCGGCGCCGTATTTTCAACTCCATTCATAACTTGGCGCATCCCTCCATCCGGACAACTGTCCGGATGGTTTCCAGCAGGTTCATTTGGCACGGTCTTTGCAAACAGGTCAGTGAATGGGCCAAAACATGCATGCACTGCCAGACGGCCAAGGTGCAGCGGCACACCAAAGCCCCACCGCAGCAGTTCCATCCCGCCCACCGGCATTTCAACCACATTCATGTGGATATCGTGGGCCCCCTGCCAGTGTCGCGTGGAGCGCGGCACCTCCTGACTATCGTGGACTGGTTCACAAGATGGCCAGAGGCGGTCCCGCTCACCGACACCACCTCCGAATCTTGCGCCCGAGCCCTGATTGCCACCTGTATATCTCGCTTTGGTGTACCGGCCCACATTACCTCCGACAGAGGCGCCCAGTTCACCTCCAGCCTGTGGTCAGCTATGGCCAGCCTTTTGGGGACTAAACTGCCTACCACCCACAGTCGAACGGGCTAGTGGAGCGTTTCCACCGTCACCTGAAGTCAGCCCTCATGGCCCGCCTGCGAGGAGCCAACTGGGCGGACGAGCTTCCCTGGGTCCTACTCGGCATCCGCACAGCGCCCAAGGACGACCTGCACGCCTCGTTGGCCGAGTTGGTATACGGCGCGCCCCTGGTCATCCCTGGGGAGCTCCTACCAGCCCCACGGGGGCAAGAGGAAGATCCCGCGAGAAGCTCGGTAACCTGGCCCCCATACCCACTTCACAGCACGGGCGGAACCCGACCTGCGTACCCAAAGACCTGCAGAACTGTAAGTTTGTGTTTGTACGAAGGGGCAGACATCGGCCACCGCTGCAGCGGCCATACGAGGGGCCGTTTATGGTGCTCTGGAACAACGGGTCCACGTTCGTGCTGGACGTTGGGGGGAAAGAGGAGGTTTTCACGGTGGACCGCCTCGAACCGGCCCATGTGGACCTGGCGCAACCGGTCAAGTTTCCGGCACCTCGGCGCAGAGGCCGACCTCCCAAGCAGGTTCCGGCCCAGACTGTGGACATTGGGGGGGTGTATCGCCGGTTATTTGGCAACCCATTTCCTGACATATCTGAACCGGCTCACAATTAGATAGCCTACGGGGGTTTGTGAGCACAGAGCTTTGGAGCCTCTGCGCCACGGGGGGCAGGTTGAGGGAGGCTTAAAAGTGAGGCTGAGGATTTCGAATAAAGTTTTTTCCTTCGACTGCAGTTGCCAACTCCGTGTCGTAATTTTAGCGCTGCGTGTAGCACACCGCTACAGTATATTAATTTAATCCATGATATAAATTTTGAACTAAAATTAAATTGTTGCATTGTAGTAAATAAATATGGCCATTCAACTCTGTCAAATGCTTTTTCAGCATCTAAAGAAATAACACATTCTGGTATTTTAGATGAAGAAGTATAAATAAAATTGATTAATTTTCTAATGTTAAAAGATGAATAGCGATTTTTAATAAATCCAGTCTGATCTTCAGAAATAATTCAAGGTAATATATTTTCTAATCTAATAGCCAAAATTTTACTGAAAATCTTAAAATCTGTATTTAATAAGGATATAGGTCGATAGGATGCACATTCAGTAGGGTCTTTATCTTTTTTAAGAATTAAAGAAATAGAAGCTTCATAAAAAGATTGTGGTAATTTACCTACACTTAATACATCTTCAAAAATTTTACAAAGCCAAGGAGAAAGTATAGGAGAAAAAGATTTTAAAAATTCTACAGGAAAACCATCTGGACCAGAAGCTTTACCAGAATTCATTAAAAAAATAGCCTTTTCTATTTCAGACTCCGTAATAGGTATATCTAAAATTACATTATCCTCAACAGTTACTTTTGGAATATTCAATTTCCTTAAAAATTCATTTATTATAGAAGAGTCCTTAGTGAATTCTGATTGATATAAGGAGTTATAAAAATCTTGAAAGGCTCTATTTATCTCTTTTGGTCGATCGTCAGAGTACCATCTTGTTTACGAATTCTAGTAATCTATCGTTTATCCGAAACAATTTTCAATTGGTTAGCCAATAATTTACCAGACTTATCTCCATGCATATAGAATTGAGTTTTTGATTTAATTAACTGACTTTCAATCGAAGAGGATAATAATAAAATATTTTCCATTTGAAGTTCCACTCTTTCTTTATAAAGTTCTTTACTAGGGGTCATTGAATAAATTTTATCAATTGCTTTGATTTTATCAACTAATGTTAATATTTTAGAATTAGTTCGTTTCCTAACTCTAGCAGAGTATGAAATAATCTGTCCACAAATATATGCTTTAAAAGTATCTCACAAAATTCCACTAGAGATCTCTACTATAGAATTTGTTGCGAAAAACAAATCAATTTGTTGTTTAATAAAGTTAACAAAGTCTAAATCCTGCAATAAAATAGGATTAAACCTCCAAAATTTAGCATTGATATATGAATCTGTTATTTTAATAGATAACTTCAGAGGTGCATGATCAGATATGGTAATACAGTCATATTTACAATCAGTAACGTCTGTGAGTAAATGGTGATCAATGAAAAAGTAATCAATTCTTGAGTAATTATGATAAACATGGGAAAAGTATGAAAACTCTTTGTCATTAGGGTGTAGAAAACACCAAATTTCACAAATAGCTGAATCAATCATAAAAGAGTTAATAAGAGGAGCCGATTTATTCGGAAGAGTTTGGGTAGGCTTGGATCTATCCATCACAGGGTAGCTCTTTCAATGTATTATAGTCCCCATTTACATTTTAAGAGGAAACCCATCTCTCAAAACACACTGCTTTATCATAGGCAAATTCCACATAAGTTTTTTCCACAGACTTCTTCAAACTTCTGAATCTTTCTCTATATGCTTCTGGGACCAATTTGTATGCTTTCAAAATATGCTGTTTCACAATATCATAATCTAATGCTTGCGCAGCAGTTAAAGCTGTATAAACTTGTTGTGCTTTGCCTTTAATTACACTCTGTAACAACATTGACCATTTATCTTTCGGCCACTCTGAAATCTGAGCAATCGTTTCAAAATGTTGGAAATATCTTTCTATTTCTGTTTCACCAAATGGAGGGACCAATTTAATTTCTTGACTAACGACAAACGGTTTTCTAGAACAAGAAGACTGATTCTCAGACCTTAATTCTGCCATCGCATATTCAGATTCCCTCTTTTTATTATCAGCTTCTAGCCTACAGCGGTCCAATTCTGCTTTCTTTGTCCCAACTTCATTTGTTCGATTTGCAACTGCAT
The DNA here is from genome assembly GCF_030144855.1 of Hypanus sabinus. Taxonomy (NCBI): domain Eukaryota; kingdom Metazoa; phylum Chordata; class Chondrichthyes; order Myliobatiformes; family Dasyatidae; genus Hypanus; species Hypanus sabinus. Next base: position 14,518,933 of record NC_082734.1, read on the forward strand.
CTCTAGATTACTTATTGGAAACAACTCTAAAATCGATTCATCAAAATCACCTGAATCTACATAGTGTGACACGATTTTTCTCTGTATTAGAGCCTTTGATTTAGACCTCGAAATACCTTTAAGTTCCAATCTACTAGCTATCTCAGACGCCTCATTTTTCTTCGCCTTCACTAACAACTCCGCATCTGGCGAAGTCAGAAACTCATCAATATTCATTGTTGCCGAATACCACTCACAAGCCAATCAAACAAAAGAATCGAGTATTCCCCTTTTCCAAAACACCGATTCAAAATTTAACAAGCATTTAAACTCAAAACTGGTTGATCCCGAATATAGCCCCCATATTTATGTTACGGATTCAGCAACAATAAGGCAGGTTTTTTGTAACAAATAAAACATTTATTAAACACTGAAAACCCCCCAAAAAGTAAACAAACAACTAACGTAACCGGAAATCAGCTGCTGTGAGGCAGCTTAAACAGTTCTTAAAGGAATAAAGCAAAAACGGTTCTTCAAAGTAGTACTGCAAAAGTTCAAAATGCTTGCAGTCCATTAAAGGAGAGACTTTTTAGATGATTTAAATTCTCTTTCACGTTGTGTTGTTGTGGTTCTCAGTCGAACTATACTTTTCCCGGAGAATTTACGAAGATGAAAATGAAATGGCTTAACGGCATTGACCTTTCCTTGACAAAACTGTGCACCCAACCCTTTCTGCTCTCAGTGCAGGGGCTAACGCAGGCACAGCCAACGAATTCCTTCCAAATGAGGATCAAACAAGGTCAAACCTGTTTCACTATCAAAATCGACTTTCCTCGATCTTTTAGCCCCCGAACTCCGATCTTCACTCTCCACTGATTTTTAATTGGCAGTATTATAAAGAAACTGCCGGAAATGACCTTTTAAACTTTAGGCAGAAAATAAAACTCCACCTTTCAACCAAACTGCGTCATAACATTGGACCACACAGTGGCATGGAGTCAAAATGGCAAATCCAGTCACGAGCTGCCCCTCCTCACAGGGAGGGGTCCTCCTTTTATACCCTGTGTAAAAAAAAAACAACAAACCTGTCACATGACCTCTACTGGCAGGAAAATGACACCACTCCACCATCATGACCTTAAGTCCAGTATAGCTTCAACACCACTGTCACGTGACAAGTACAAGATACCCACAGGTACGTAACAATGTTGACTCTCGGATTGCAGGAGGTAGTTCTGACAGCTCTGGACACTTTTCTTTTGGACTTGTTGGCTTCTCGTCTGGCAGGCTTCATCTCACGATATGAGTCATAGTGTGTGAATACCCTGTCTGATGCCACCATTTCTTTTGCCTTTTTGAAAGCCACCTCACAATACGTTGTCAGTTTCTATTTCTTCCCTATCTGTAGTAATGAGTTTGGGTAATGGAGTACAGTAGCGAGGTTCGGCAGGAACCTGTTATAGTAACTGGCAAATCCTAAAGGACCACAACTGTGACCTGTTCTTTGGCCTCAGGGCCTCCATCACTGATTGAGTTTTCTCAACACACTTGTGTAATATTATGCATCGATGGTGTTGCCACAGTAAGTGAAGCTTGGTTTAAATAATTCACACTTTTTGCATCATACTCTGAGCCCATAATCTTCTAATGTTTTTTAACTCGGTCTTGAGATTTGGAAGAAATTCCATGTCATCCTTGCTGGTAACTATCATATCATCTAGGTAACACTGAGTGGCTGGGCAGCCTTGCAGCACTTAATCCATAGCTTTTTGCTAGAGTGCAGGTGCAGATGCTACTCCAAAAAATAAATCTATTGTTGCAGTAAATCCCTGTGTGAGTGTCTATGGTGAGAAATGCTTTGGATTCTTCTTCCATCTCCATTGGCTAAGTCCACTTTATTGAAGTGTTTTCCTCCAGAAAGATTTATAGAGATGTCCTCTATCCAGGGCAGAAGTTTCTGAGCTACTTTCACTACTAGGGTGATGGTGACCTTAAAATCAGCACTGTTCCCTGACAGACCTATTCCTCTTGGATACTGGGACCATAGGCTTTGCCCATAGGCTCTACTCAACGATGGAAAACATTCCTTCAGCCTCCATGCTATCCAGCTCACTGGCTACTTTATCACAGATTGTATAAAGAACTGGACAGACTTTGCAAAAAGTTGGGTGTTGTAGTTTCATTTTAAACTATTTTACTGTTATGTTTGAGCTTTTCAATGGCATCCTTGAACACTGCTGTGGCACCATCCAGTACCTTTCTTAATTTGTTTTAGGTTGGCTCTATTTCAGAGGATGTGGCATGCAAATTGTGGATGGATTTACAATCAAATTGTAGTTGTCTCGGTCAATCACACTCCCACAATGCTGGTCCTTCTGTTCTTACCACATAAAAGCCCAATGTGGCTTGTTTGTTATATTTCACTGTTATGCATGTCATTCCCACGGGAGTTGTCTTTTCTCCAGTACAAGTTCTTAGTTGGATATCTGCATCCTTCAGTTCATTATCTTTGAAATGTTGTTCAAACTCATTTTGATTAATGACTGAAACAGTTGAGCCAGTGTCTAACTCCATTTTAATTGCTTGGCCATTCACTTCTAGTGTAAGCCATATTGATTGTCTCTTGTTAGTTTTCACATTGTAAATCTTAAGGCTACACAGTCCTGTGTCACTCACATCATTATCAGATTTTTCATCAACAGCATGCAGATTAGTTTTACTTTTGAAACTGCAACCTGACTTTATCTTTTTTCTCTTCTCTGTGCAGTCCCATTTATTTTTTGTCTGCCCAACATACTATTTGTGTCCTATTTTGTTGCATTTCCTACAAGTTTCAGCTTTAAATCTGCATTTATTTGGTATATGTGAGCCTCTGCCACAACAGTAACAAAATTTATTTTGCCAGATTGGCCGCCATCTATATGTTGCAATTTTCTTCACTCTTTCTATTTATTCCTGACTGCAACTCAATCGCATCTCTATCTGCTGTTTGCATTGATACAGCATTTTCAACTGCTCTTTTAACTGGGGGTTGTGCTTCAGTTAAGAGCCATTTTTGAATGCTTTCTTGTAAGATTCCACAAACTAAACGAACTCACAGTACATCATTGAGCCCATTACCAAACTGACAATGCTCTGGCAACCTCTTCAGTTCAGCCACATGCATTGAAATGGATTCGTCTTGATTCCACTTATGAAACCTTAAGCATTTTGCAATCAATAATTATTTTGGTTCTAACTGTTTCTGTATTACTTTCACAATATCTGCTAAACAGATTTGATAGGCTGAATGGCCTAATTCTGCTCCTAAGTCTATTGGTCTTCAAGTTCATTTTGGCTGGTTTAGTTGGAGCAGTCAAACTTCAAAATACACTGTATGCCTTTAAACCCAATGCATTCAACAAAATTGTCATTTGCTTCTTATTGGGTATTTCATTTGCTTCAAAATACTACTCAGTTTTCTGTAAAGAGCAGTCAGTTATCTTTTGTGTAATCAAACACATCTATCTTTCTGATATAGCCAGCCATTTCTGTTTTTTTAAAAAAAATTATGATCATTATCATCCAGTACTTACTGTTTATCAACTTGTGAATCTTTCTGTTTTCTGCATTTTTTAAAAACTCTACTTTCTTGCTGCACTTTTGTTTAAACTTGAACATCTCGCTGTACTTCAACAGGTAGGTAGTCATCTTGGAGTTGTTTAAATTTCCTCGTTGCTACTGTTATGCTCTGTAACTCAAAAACAAAAACTAATGGAAAGGAAAAGATGGAGCCAGGAATATGAGTCTAACTTCATTTTTTACTTCAAGGAAGGTACATGTTTATGATGTGGCGTAATAACGTATGCCGTTTATGTACTTTTACGTATGCTTAACCAAACAATATATTTACAACATTACTGAGATATCAAAAACACAACAGCCTTGATGATGGGGAGGCTGATAATGGATGTGGCTGATTGTACAGTCTTCTGAAGCTTTTTCTCATCCTGTGTATTAGCCCCTCCATATCAGAAGGTCATGCAACCAGTTACATGGCTGATAACAAGAAGGGTCAGAGCCGTCTCTATTTCCTGAGGAGACTGAGGTCCTTTAACATCTGCCGGACGATGCTGAGGATGTTCTACGAGTCTGTGGTGGCCAGTGCTATCATGTTTGCTGTTGTGTGCTGGGGCAGCAGGCTGAGGGTAGCAGACACCAACAGAATCAACAAACTCATTCGTAAGGCCAGTGATGTTGTGGGGGTGGAACCGGACTCTCTGACAGTGGTGTTTGAAAAGAGGATGCTGTCCAAGTTGTATGCTATCTTGGACAATGACTCCCATCCATTCCATAATGTACTGGTTAGACACAGGAATACATTCAGCCAGAGACTCATTCCACTGAGATGTAACACTGAGCGTCATAGGAAGTCATTCCTGCCTGTGGCCATCAAACTTTACAACTCCTCCCTCGGAGTGTCAGACACCCTGAGCCAATAGGCTGGTCCTTTTCCACTTGGCATGATCAACATTATAATTATTTAATTATTTGTGGTTTTATATTGCTATATTTCTTCACTATTCTTGGTTGGTGCCGCTGTAATGAAACCCAATTTCCCTCAGGATCAATAAAGTATGTCTGTCTGTCTGTCAGTTGGAATGCTCTCCACAGCATATCTGTAGAAATTTGCTATAGTCTTTGGTGCCATTCCTCAATGCAAACTGCTAATGAAGTATAGCCACTAGCATGCCTAGCCACACCGTCATGGGTGTAGAGAAAGTAGAGCAGCAGCTAAGCATGCATCCTTGAGGTGCGCCAGTGCTGACTGTCACCAAGGAGTAGATGTTATTTCCAATCCGCACTGACTGTGGTCTCCCACTACGGTTGCAGAGGGAGTTTCAGAGACCCAATTTTTAGAGAGCATTGCACCTCATTTGAAGGCGGTGAGCAGTCTTAACAGTGAGTGATCATCTTAGTCGATGTCCTGGTGATCGTAACACCCTGTTGGACATTGTTAATGTGGATACACAGATTTATTGGCGGACAGCAGGGGAGCTGTGTGGCCTCGGTCATACCGAGGACTAGGCCTCACCTGTTTACAGCCATGCGGGAGAGAGGCAAAGGAGGTGGTGTGGCGTGGCATGCAAGCAGGAGTTGGTGCTGCCCTCTAATGTTCAGTCGGCAAAAGACAAGATGTGACATTTGTGCTTACAGACTGCTGCAACATTCATGGACTCAGTCTTGGACTATATATTTTGTGTGACTGTATTGTACTGATATATAGGCTTCCTATCTTATGTGCTATGTGTGCTGTGTGTTTGACTGCAGTACACAGAGTAATGCAGTTTCATTTGGCTATATTCATGGATATTCATGTATGGTTGAATGGCAATTAAACTTGAACTTGAGTGCTTACCTACAACCAACAAATAGTCTGATGTGGGTATGGCTCTTGTCCAGATGGTTCAAAGCTGAGTGGAGAGCCAGTGAGATCACATCCACTAGAGACCTATTGTGGCGGTAGGTAAATTGCAGCAGGTCCAGGTCTTTGAACAGGTAGAAGTTAATTCATCACAGTAGATGTGGGTGCAACTGGGCAGTAGTCGTTGAGGTGGCCCATGCTGCTCATCTTGGGCACTGGAATGATTGATACCCTTTTAAAGCTGGTAGGAACTTCTGACTGCTGCAGTGAGATGTTGAAGATATCCTTGAACACTTCCTCCAGTTGGTTGGCATAGGTTTTCAGTGCACTAACAGATACACCTTGTGAGGGTTCACACTCTTGAAAGAAGTTCTGATGTTGGGCTCTGAGACAGATACCACGGGATCACCAGATGCTGCAGGTACTTGCATGGATACAGTTTTATTCTCCCTTTCAAAGCATGCATAAAAAGTGTTTAGCTCATCAGGTGTGCAAATTCTGCTGTAGCTGACTTATATCCAGCTCTGACTGAAAGATAACTTGGAATTGGTTTTTCTTTCTTAAAATGGCCTTCTGTAGGTCGTACTTGGACATCTTGAACAGTGCTGGATCACCAGTCTTGAATCTTCAGATCTCAGCTCTCAGCAGACTACAAATCGCACAGTTGATCCACGACTTCTGTTTTGGGTATATTCTCGAAGGTACACATTCATCTCACGGGTCTTAGTGAAGTTGGTGACAACTGTTGCATATTCATTCAATGCGAAGATGAATCCCTGAATCTCCATCTTCTCCCTTCCCCCCCACCTTCCACCTTCTCCCTTCCCCCCTCCACCTTCCCCCTTCCCTTCCCCTCCACCTTCCCCTTCCCTTCCCCTCCACCTTCCTCTCCCCCTTCCCCTTCCCCCATTTTATCTAATCCTAGTAATGCCTATTCTGTTTTCCCTCAGATGCTTCTGTGCATCCATTCTCTTCACCTCCATGTAGTTTGAAGTCCTCCTTAGAAATCAACCTGATCAATTTCCTGCTACTTGTAACCTCTTACTCTGGTGTGTTATCTCTTAGTCTGATGAATATGGTGACTATACAGAGAGAACAATAAATCAAGAAGTTTTAAAAAAGTTTGCAGCTGCTGGGGAAAAAACTCAGCTGAAACATTGGCTGTTTCTCTTTCCACTGGTGCTGAGATTTTCCAGCCTTATCTAATTTCATAATCAATTATTAAAGATGCTGTTATATTGTTGAAGTAAAACAAAAAATGCTGGGAATATTCAGCAGTTTAAGTATAATCCACCTGGTCTTTCATTGCAGTCAGTGTATGCATTGTTCAATAATGTGCATGTCTACGTGGAGAGTGGAGTGAATCGAGCAAGATTCAGATACTTGGGCACTTTTTGAGATGAATAGTTAGATCAGGCAGTTATTATTGTGATTACAGAGAGGAGCTTGTAACAATAACAAATCTAGTTTTTTTAAAAAAAAAGAAGGGAAAATAGAAATGTTCAGTATAATATACATTACAAAATAAATTTTAGTGAAGTAAGCTGGAGTAGCGAAATCTACCAGCCTTTGGTAGACAAGCAAGAATATTAAGTGGTTCAAAGATTTGACACACACTTAACTTTTACAAAAGCACTTCTATTGCTGATAGTCTACTTTTCCAAAATTTATAAGGTAAAAAAATGTAAACAGTTTCTATCTTATATTTAATTCTTTATCATCACTACATCTTAATCCTTCACTTCCTTGTCCTTCAAAGTTAAATTTATTATCAGAGTACATAAACGTCACCACATACAACCCTGAGATCATTTCCTGTGGGAACATTTAGCAAATATATAGAATAGTAACTATAATCGGATCAATAGAAGATGAAGAGCATAGAAGACAGCAAATTGTGCAGATGCAAATATAAATTAATACCAATAAATAACAAGAGCATAAAATAACAAGATAAAGAGTCCATAAAGAGTCCGTCATTGATTGCAGGAACATCTCAGTAGATGAGTGTAGTTATCTGCTTTTGTTCAGGAGCCTGATGTTGAGGGGTAGTAACTAATACTGAACCTGGTTCTGCTAGTCCTGGGGCAGCAGCAACAGCAAGAGAGATAGAAAAGGCGTGTCAGAAAGACAATGTCCTGATAATCGTTGGGGATTTTAACATGAAAATGGATTGGGAAAACCAGGTCAGTACTGGACCTCAAGAGAGGGAATTTGTAGAATATCTAAGGGATGGCTTTTTAGATGGCTTGTTGAGCCCACTAGGGGATCGATTGTGCAGGATTGGATGTTCTGCAATGCTCCAAAGGTGATAAGAGAGCTTAAGGTTAAGGAATCCTTAGGGAATAGTGATCACAATATGATTGAGTTCACATTGAAATGTGAGTGGGGAAAAAATAAAATCCAATGTGTCGGTATTGTGGATTAAAGGAAATTACAATGGCATGAGAGGGGAACTGGCCGAAGTTCACAGGAAAGGGACGTTTGTAGGAAAGGCAGTAGAGCAGCAATAGCTGGAGTTTCTGCGAAAAATGAGGGAAGTGCAAGACTGAAAATTTCTTCTTATTTGGAATATACCTAAGGAAAGAAGGACACTACCATGGCTGACAAGTGAGGTCAGAGCCAAAGTAAAAGCAAAAGAGAGGACATACAAGGAAGCCATACAAAGAGCCCTGAATGGTGGTGAGGGAGGAAACGTATAATTATCCGTAACTTCCACCACCTCCAACGGGATCTCACTACCAAGCACATTTTTCCCTCCCCCCAGCTTTCTGCTTTCTGCAGGGATCGCTCCCTACGTCACTCCCTTGTCCACTCGTCCCCCCCATCCCTTCCCACCGATCCCCCTCCTGGCTCTTCTCCTTGTCAGCGGAACAAGTGCTACACCTGCCCTTACACTTCCTCCCTCACCACCATTCAGGGCCCCAGACAGTCCTTCCAGATGAGGCGACACTTCACCTGTGAGTCGGCTGGTGTGGTATATTGCATCCGGTGTGGCCTTTTATATACTGGTGAGACCCGACGCAGACTGGGGGACCATTCCGCTGAACACCTACTCTCAGTCCGCCAGAGAAAGCAGGATTTCCCAGTGGCCACACATTTTAATTCCACGTCCCATTCCCATTCTGATATGTTTATCCATGGCCTCCTCTACTGTCAAAATGAATCCAAACTCAGGTTAGAGGAACAATACTTTATATACCAGCTGGGTAGCCTCCAACCTGATGGCATGAACATTGACTTCTCTAACTTCCGTTAATGCCCCTCCTCCCCTTCTTACCCCATCCCTGACATATTTAGTTGTTTGTTTTTTTTCTCTCTCTCTCTGCCCATCACCCTCCATCTTGTTCTCCATCTCCCTCTGGTGCTCCCCCCTCCCCCTTTCTTTCTCCTGAGGCCTTCCGCCTCATGATCCTTTCCCTTCTCCAGCTCTGTATCACTTTAGTCAATCACTTTCCAGCTCTTAGCTTCATCCCACCCCCTCCAGTCTTCTCCTATCATTTTGCATTTCCCCCTCCCCCCACTACTTTAAAATCTCTTACTGTCTTTCCTTTCAGTTAGTCCTGATGAAGGGTCTCGGCCCGAAACATCGACAGTGCTTCTCCCTAAAGATGCTGCCTGGCCTGCTGTGTTCCACCAGCATTTTGTGTGTGTTGGTTGAATAAAGAGCATGACCTGGATGGTGAGGATCTCTGATGATGGGGTTCTCATCCCCTTTTCTCTTTTACCTCTCCCCTCATATGCCCCCCATTATCTAAGCTCCCCTCCTCCTCGTCACAGCATCACTTGTTTCTACTCTAGTGGATTTTGTCAAGAGTGAAGCACAAGATCCATTTTTGTAGATGTATAGTGTGTGTGCACATTTACACTGGGCTGCTTTGTTACTCAACACACACAGATCTGATCTTCTCAGTGCTCACAGAAATGCACCTTCTCTACTTTGAGCGTTCATGTTGGAAATGTGCAATAATCAGTAAAAGCTGGAAGCCTTCAACTGGCCAGGCAGAGCTGTGCAGAATGAAACAGTTCACACTGCAAATCTGAGATGCTTTGTCAGAATGGTCCTGACCCTCTTCTGATGAAGGGTCTGAGACATGAAACATTTATTCCTTTTCTCTTTCCCTGACCTGCTGAGTGTTGCCAGCATTTCCTGTTCTCAGCACAGTGTCAAGAAGTACATGGTCATGCACTTTGGTAGAAGAAATGAAAGAGTTGACCCTGTGGTGAGGAAGGCAAATCCAATGTTAGCATTCATTTCAAGAGGATTGGAATGTAAATGCAAGGATGTAATGTTGAGACTTGATTAAAGCACTGGTGTGACCTCACTTGGAGTATTGTGAGCAGTTTTGGGCCCCTTGTCTGAGAAAGGATGTGGAGAGGGTTCAAAGATTGAATGGCTTATCATATGAAGAGTGTTTGATGGCTCTGGGTCTGTATTCACTAGAATTCAGAAGAATGAAGGGTGATCTCAATGAAACTTATCGAATGTGTAAGGCCTTGATAGAAAGGCCTTGATAGAGTGGATGTGGAAAGAATGTTGCCTATGGTGGGGGAGTCTAAGACCAGAGGACACAGCCTCAGAATAGAGGGGAGTCCTTTTAGAATGGAGGTGAAGAGGATTTTCTTCAGCTGGAGAGTGGTGAATCTGTGGAATTCATTGCCTCAGGCATCTGTGGAGGCCATGTCACTATGTATATTTATGGCAGAGGTTGATAGATTCTTGATTGGTTAAGTCACTAAGGGACATGGGGCAAAGGCAGGAGATTGGGGCTGAGAGGAAAATTGGATCAACCATGATGAAGTGGTGGAGCAGACTTGATGGGCCAAATGGCCTATTTCTGCTCATATATCTTTTCAACTTACGGTCTTGTATCTTGAATGCAATCTGACTTCGGCAAATGTTGGGTTCAATAATCCACTCAAAATGCTGGTGGAACACAGCAGGCCAGACAGCATCTATAGGGAGAAGCGCTGTCGACGTTTCGGGCCGAGACCCTTCGTCAGGTCAATAATGTCTACTTGTCCAAAAATACAAAACACAGTGTGTAGCATCTGGCATTACAATGGCCAAAGATAGAGTGCTTAAGGGTGTTGCTTGTTTGAACTTCTGACAACTGTGTTTCAACTATGCAAAGAGTTGAGTGTGTTTTGTAAGTTGTCATTTGCCCTTGGGGGTCCCCCTATCTACTTCAGCCCTCCCAGTTCAGAGCAAAGGTTTCAAATCAAAACAGTTCCAGCAGAAATCTAATAATTTTCACAGAATACTGTCAAGAATGAAGTTGTAATGGCTATGGTCATGATACTAACAAGTTTACTAGTATACTAAGTGGCAGTTTTGCATAGCAGCTCTGAAGAAGGAACACTTCATTTCTAAAATGTGGCTGCCTTAATGTTGGTCAAGGCCAAGAAAAGGGGCAGAATAATTAATACGTCTGTACTTTTAGCTTATTGTCCTTTAAATTAGTAAGTTGTGAAATTAGAACTTGTACTCAGAGCTTTATTTATAAAAATAGAGAAGGACATAACAGTATTAGAATTTGAGTAACCAATTCAATTTAGAAAACCCAAATATTAGGGACTACAGATTCAAATGATTACAATACAGATGGTGCATAATATCTGTCAGCTTGGTTTCAGCCTACGTTAGTCTACAGTAAGCTCAGAAAATCTCTGATTAGATCAGAACAACAATTATATAAAGCTACTAGCTTATTGAGCTACATTAGGTCGCAGTGTGCTAGCTTGGATGCTTAATCTGTTATTCATATGGTATCACCAAATTGTGCTATATTTCTTCCAAGCTTCTCTCCTAAACTAAGTTCCACTCCACACCTTTCACCCTTTTTGAGGAAGTTTTTTGTAACCAAAGTAGTATTGGTGAGGGGGTGTGGAGTCTCCAAGTGCAGAGGCATTGCTGCTGCACAAGCAGCTGTGAATAGCAATTGAGAGGGAGCGTGGACAGTGTTGCAGGAACACTGTGTTCTAGATCACATCTTGACTGGATCAAGTTGTAGTAGGATGGAGGAGCCCCAGAAAGATGCTCAGACCAGGTAGAAGAGACCAAGGTGGGTGGTGTTAGAGCTTGTGGAGCAGTAATTGTGGCAAAGATAATGCAGCAGAGAAGATCATTTGCTCTAGTGCCCGAGCATGATCCTTGTAATTATGTCATTATCCACACTCACATTCCCATTACATGTGTCCCTGATATTGTTTCTAATTGATCTACAGTATTTAGAAATATAGATCAATTATAAATAGATCACCTTTTATAAGAGTTGCTACTAAATCAATTTTATCAACTTTTTGGGTAATGTATTTCAGTTCATTGAAACTCAGTGAACTTCTTGGGGTGGGGGGGAGTTTTCCTCCTGTTTGAAGCAAGTTTCTTTGGATCTTTGCCTTGTGGTCACTGAATGTCTTTTCACTGGAAGCAGATTAGAATATTGAACAGTAGAGCACAGGAACAAGTTCTTCGGCCCGTGATGTTGTGCCAAATTGATTCAAGTGCCTATCTAAGAGCCTCTCAGATGCCTGTATTGTATGTGCCTCCTGTACCATCCTTGGCACATCTGAGCCATCCCACCACTCCCTCTGATTTTGTAATGCATGCCCAGTATCATTTGACTTTTTGGCCATAGGATAAAAAAATTATCTATGCCTCTCATAATTTTGTAAATTTCTATCAGCATCCTAACCCTAATCACTTCAATTCTCCTTATTAACAATCAAAACCCTTCCTGATTTTGAAGATGTCAGAAAATAAGAGTAGGAATAGGCCATTTGGCCCCTCAATGCTAACCCATCTTCAATGTGATCATGGCTAATCTGCTTCAGGTTTCTAATTCTTGTGTGCCACCTTTTTCAAATTTCCCTTTAGCTTTTCTCTGAAGAGAACTATTGTAATTTATCATGTTTCCACATTACCGTGGACCCCAGTATCAGTTACTGCCATCCCTTGATATCTTTCCTGAAGTATGATGCTCAGAATTGAGACAACTATAGGCCGATTTATACTTGTGTGTCGCATTGACGCCATAGGTTTTGCCGTACCCTACGCCGTAGGGTGACGCGCACCTCCCCAAAAAAGTAACTCACGCGTCACGGCGACACAGACAGCAGCGACTGTGATTGGTCTGCTTAGAGGCATCACATTTCCAGTTGCTTCTTCTCCGCCATGTCTGTACACTGATGCGAATTAAATGAACCAAATTGTCAAATTTACCTGCCAACATGCAAAAACGTTTGAAATACATTTCCTTCTCCGTGCCTCTCACGAAGAAACTCAACACAGTGGCATAGAAACTCCACCACCAACTAGCGTTTTGGCGCACACCAACGCATGCTCGCTACGGCGTAGAGCGACGCAGAAGTGAAAATCGGATATGGCATAGGTTACGGCGTAGGCCATACGCACAGCTATAAATCAGCCTTAAAAAGGCATCCAAGAAACCATGCCTTGAGGTAGTGGAACCACACACAGATGGTTTAGAAGTGGGAACAACTGCAAATGTGAATGGAAGCCATTCCGATAATTCAGCAAATGTATTGGGAAAAAATGGTGTTTTGGTGTCCCAGTGGAATGGTAATCCCATCTTATTGGCTCGCTGTGGTAATCATGGAAACAGTGCTTAAAATCTCAATCCTGTTCCATTTCCAAACATACTGTGATCAGTGACTATTCCTAGTCAGAATAGAAAGATCAATGGATAATTCCCCAGATGATCATCTCTGGGAACTGCACTGCTGTGAATGATGATAGTTTTACATGCCCACAGTCTGCATCTAACAACTTACCATGTATTTCATTTTTATTCTGGAGAAATTACCCTGCTTTTATTGGAGGAAGCTGCTACAGTTTACATCTCAGGTTTTCTCTCCTCCACCCTTTAGATAGATTTTTTTTTCTCTATAAGTTGTAGTTGCTCTAATCTTCTGCTTGCTGTGAGCCCAGTCACATGCACAGCCCCACCTCCAACACTGAGCTGATTTTATCAACGGATGCACTAGCTTTAAATGATCTTTGAATTGTTTTTGTTCCGGCTATTGCATCCAAATTGTTGCGTGTATTTAACATTTAGAGATGCTTGCATGCTTTAAATTAGCAATGCATTCAGCAGGGGTTTATTATATGCTGCTCGAACATTCATTTTGCAAATGTGTGAAGGCTTCTTTAACCGTGACACCTTGAGTGTAAGCTCTGAATCTGTTTGAAGTGGTGTGCCGAGGATGATTGATGTGGCCACATTTCTCTGCTGGCTTTCCTCAAGCTTTGATTAGATCAGATTTGATCCCTTTGTATTTGTGTGACTTTTATACTTTCACTATATCGAAAGTTGCAAAAAATCAGTAAACACTTTTTCTAACCTGCTGTACTTGTCACCGTTCAGTCCACATTAGAACCCATCTGTGGTCCTCTCCCTCAACCCCCATTCTGCCCTCCCGACCACTGCTGTATGGGTGAACCCATACCTCTCAAAGGCATAGCTTGCTGTAGTGCAGATGTTCAAACTAGTGAAAAATACGTGACTACTATGACATAGGATTTATCTTTCAGGAGATGATGTAGGGGATGCCCTTGACCACACACGCATTCTCCTTTTGTAAAGTTGGGTGTAAATATGCTATTTTTCCAATTAAATGTCATTCAATATCTCACCAGTCCCCACACTCAGAAAGCTTAAATAAATCTACTTAATGCTCAGTATCAAAGAACATTTTCCTCAATCTCCAAAAGGCTAGCTGTGCTGCTTTTTGTAAAAATAGTCTATTGCCCAGCCTGAAATCACTTCAGCACACAGAAGGGGATGAATTTGGTGCGTTTGCAGATTTTGTTGCTGTGTTCACATTGGGGAAAATTATAATGAAGTGGTTGTCCACTTTGAAAAAAGACATCTTGTCACCTGACTTTTCAATGGTCTTGGAAATAACTTCTGACCATTTGGAGCCCTGTAGTTGTACAGCACAGTAAAGGCCCTTAAGCTCTCTACGAACATGCTGCCTTTTTGGCCTATTTACTGTAACACCATTTGCCTTGAATAGTATCGTAAACTTCTAAAGTTTTATTTATTTAAGTGACTGTTTAAATGCCTCTTAACCATTGTATCTGTATCAGATTTTACCACCACCTCTGGCAAAATGTTACATCAACCATTCTCTGCCAACTTTTAAACAAAATGTTCTCCTCAGTCCCTCTTTAAAACTCATTCCTCTTAGTTCAAGCCTCTACCTTCTTGTTTTCAATATCTCTGCCATAGGAATTCATTTGGAATGCCTGGGGTTAGTAAAACAGTAATAGTTCTGATGTTAGAACTGAAGCTGATGAATAGTCATCAACCTGAAACATCAACTTTGTTTCTCCCTTCAGAGAAGCTGCCTGATATTGTCAGTATCCCCGCCAAATTCTGCTTTTCAACTTCAGATTTCTGAAATCCTGTTTTGTGTTTTCTTTTTTAGCTTTTCAATTCTGCCTTCCGAGTTGCACTTCATGCTTTTAGGATAAAAATCTATTCAGTCTCTTGTAAGCTTGGACCAGGTTACTAGCCTGTCTGGGCTATCTTTTTCTGCTGTTGCTTGTGTTGTGTGTTGTGTTGTTACGTTGAAAATTGTGGGCAGGCAATGTAATGTGTAGTAACACTTGCAGGCTGCCTCCCCAAAACATACTTGGGTGTGTTGGTTGCTAGCTCAAGCATATAGATTTCATTGTACCTCCTATACCTAATAAAGTAACCACTAAATGTATTCTATTGCTATAGCCCATCCTTCAAGGTTCAACATGTTTCACATTCAGAGATGCTCTTCTGCACGTGGGTAATGTGTGGTTATTTGATCTACTGCCTTTTCTGTCCTTTCGAACCAGTCTGACCATTCTCCCCTGACTTCTCTCATTAACAAGGCATTTTTTTGCCCGCAGAACTGCCACTCGCTAGATGTTTTCTTTTGTCTTGTGCACCATTCTCAGTAAACTCTAGAAATTTCTGTGCATGAAAATCCTAAGAGATCAGCAATTTCTGAGATACTCAAAACTACCCCATCTGACACCATTCCACAGTAAAAGTCACTTGGATCACATTTCTTCCCCTTTCTGATATTTGGTCTGAACAACAACTGAATCTCCTGACCAATGCCTGTATGCACTGAGTTACTACCACATGATTGGCTGATTAGCTATTTGCATTAACAAACAGGTGTAAAGGTGTATATAATAAAGTGGCCACTGAGTGTATGTTTTGATGTACGTGTGATAAATACGAATCTGACCATCTAACCCAACCGGCAAATGCGTCTCTCTGTTTGTCAGCTTCCTGTTCTATTGTTTGAAGTCTAGATCTGCCTCCAAGAAGTTTGCAAATTTATTATTAATTAAACAATAAACCTGAACTGACATTAACAATTTTCTGCAATACCAGAGCAATGCCATCTTATTGAATAACTGCTAACGTACTTATTTATAGATGTACTTAATACTTATCACAGCTCTATAGAAATAATGAGCCGCTGCTGCAGATCTTGTAGATGATGCAAAAGTAGAAAGGAATAGAACTTTGGATATGGCAGGATCTGTCCAGAGAGAATCAAGGGTGAGTGATTCTTCATCAGCCTTTTCATTTGTCCTTTCTTGCTTTTTCTTTTTATGACTCACTTTCCGTACTAAGCAACCCACTTACCCCTTGCACCTCATCCACTGCCTACTAGCTACTTGCTTCAAAGCAACTAAATTAGAAACATTTTCCAATCATGAGAGAAACTGACATTCCTGTAAAATTAGAGACCTGTGCTGGTCGACTGGCTGAGATTCTTAACCTCTCGCTCCAGCAGTCTGAGATACCCATCTGCTTCCAACAGGTTTCAATTGTACCGGTGGCTAAGGAGAACGTAGTAACTTGCCTCAATTCCACAGTGCGGAATAGTAATCAGAGATTAATGATAAAATGTATCAATTCCTGCTTGAGAACCTGCTTGGATCCACTGAAATTTGCGTACCAGCATAACAAGTCCACAGCAGATGTCATTTCATTGGATCTTCACTCAACCCTGGACAGCAAAGATCAAGATGCTCTTTATCAACTACATTCGATATATCATCCCCTCAAAACTAATCAATAACTTCAAGACTTAGGACTCAATACCCCCTTGTGCAATTGGATCCTCGATTTCATCACCTGCAGACCCCAGTCAGTTTGGATTGGCAACAACATCTCCTCCACAATCTCCATCAGCACAGGTGCACCACAAGGCTGTGTGCTTAGCCCCCTACCCTACTCACATTACGCTTATGACTACGTGGCTAGGCACGGCTCCAATGCCATATTTAATTTGCTGATGACACCACTGTCATAGGGCAAATTCAAATTTGGTGACAGATGAGCAAATAGGATGGAGATTGAAACTCTGGCTGAGTAGTGCTACAACAACAACCTCTTACTCGATGTCAGCAAGACCAAGGAGCTAATTATTGACTTCAAGAGGAGGAAACCGGAGGTCCATGAATCAGTCTCATCGGGGAATCAGAGGTGGAGAAGGTCAGCAACTTTTAAATTCCTCGATGTTATCATTTAAGAGAACCTGTCCTGGGCCCAGTAAATAAGAGCAATTATGAAGAAAGCACAGCAGTGCCTCTACTTCTTCAGAGTTTGTGAAAATTTGGCATGACATCTAAAGCTTTGACAAACTTCTATAAACACGTAGTGAAGAGTATATTCACTAGCTGCATCACCACCTGTTATGGAATTACCGATGCCCTTGAACACATCGAGATAGACCGATGTCCTAGAACAGCAGCATCCATCATCAGGGAACCCCACCATCCAGGCCATGCTCTCTTCTATCAATGTGTAGTGAAGTGTATATTCACTAACTGCATCACCGCCTCTTATGGAATTGCCGATGCCCTTGAACACATCGAGATAGACCGATGTCCTAGAACAGCAGCATCCATCATCAGGGAACCCCACCATCCAGGCCATACTTTCTTCTTGCTGTTGCCATCAGGAAGGAAGTACAGGTGCCTCAGGACTCGCACCACCAGGTTCAGGAATAGTTATTACCCCTCAACCATCGGGCTCTTGAATTAAAGGGCATAACTTCACTCAAATTCACTTGTTCCATTACTGAACTGTGCCCACAACCTATGGACTCACTTTCAAAAACTCTTCATTTCATGTTCTTGATATTTATTGCTTTATTATTATTATTATTTATTTTTCTGTCCTTTTATATCGATACAGTTTGTTGTCTTGCACGTTGGTTGACTGCTCTGTTGGTGCAATCTTCTCATTGATTCTGTTATGGTTATTGGATTTATTAAGTATGCCCTCAAGAAAATAGATCTCAGGGTTGTATATGGTGATGTATATGTACTTTGATAATAAATTTACTTTGAACTTTGGAAGTTAACTGTTTTTCTCTCTCCCCAGGTGCTGAGTATTTCAATTTGGTAAGGTACAAACTGTTGTTTATCAAATAGGAACATAGAAAATAAGTGCAAGAGTAGGCCATTTGGCCCCTCGAGCCTGTACCGCCATTCAGTATGATCATGGCTGATCATCCAACTCAAAACCCTGTACCTGCTTTCTCTCCATAGCCCCGATCCCTTTAGCCACAAGGGCCATATCTAACTTCCTCTTAAATATAGCCAATGAACCGGCCTCAACTGTTCCCTGTGGCAGAGAATTCCACAGATTCACCACTCTCTGTGTGAAGAAGTTTTTCCTCATCTGGGTCCTAAAAGGCTTCCCTTTTATCCTTAAACTGTGACCCCTCATTCTGGACTTCCCCAACCTCGGAAAAATCTTCCTGCATCTAGCCTGTCCAATCCCTTTAGAATTTTATACGTTTCAATAAGATCCCCCCTCAATCTTCTAAATTCTAGTGAGTATAAGCCTAGTCGATCCAGTCTTTCTTCATATGAAAGTCCTGCCAACCCAGGAATCAATCTGGTGAACCTTCTTTGTACTTCCTCTACGGCAAGAATGTCTTTCCTCAGATTAGGGGACCAAAACTGCACACAATACTCTAGGTGCGGTCTCACCAAGGCCTTGTACAACTGCAGTAGAACCTCCCTGCTCCTGTACTCAAATCCTTTTGCTATGAATGCCAACATACCATTTGCCTTTTTCACCGCCTGCTGTACCTGCATGCCCACCTTCAATGACTGGTGTACAATGACACCCAGGTCTCGTTGCACCTCTCCTTTTCCTAATCGGCCGCCGTTCAGATAATAATCTGTTTTCCTGTTCTTGCAACCAAAGTGGATAACCTCACATTTCTCCACATTAAATATTGTACCTACAAGGTGAATTTTTATTCACTGAGACCCTAAAGTGATGGTGGTACCTTTTTAATACTGCCTTCGCAATCATCTTATCCAAAATGAGCTTTATTGTCACTGACATTGGCCATAAAATTTGTTGTTTTGTGGGGGGCAGTACAGACCAGGCATAACAAATTATGATTAGTTACAATATAGGAAAAAAGTAAATGATATGAAAGAGGTAGTGTTCATGGATTCATGAGCCAGAAGTTTGATGGCAGAGGGGAAGAAGCTGTTCCTGAAGTGTTGAGTGTGGGTCTTCAGGCTCCTTTACCTCCTCTCTGATAATGAGAAAAGGCCATGTCCCCAATGATGAATGCCACCACTTGCGCACTGTAGTGAGGCGACTTGTTCCCATGATGAAGCTGACTGAATTTCCGGCCTCCAAAGTCTCTTATGATCCTGTGCTTCAGAGCATCCATACCTAGCAGTGATGCATTCAGTCAAAATGCTCTCCAAAGAGAAGTGTGCCATTGTCGTGGTGGTTATAAATCAAATGTACAAGTCAACAAGCAGTCTGAACAATGGTGCCTATTTAGTGAATTTAAAATGGCATTCTGTGTTCATTTGATGAATCTAAATTTGCTCAACCTGCTTTTCCCGCTTTGTGGAATCACCATGTCACTTTATTGGTTTAAGGGTTATAATTTGCCGATAGCTGACCATTATTCTCCATTTAGTCATTTTCTCATCAGCTCCAACAGATTGCAACACACTGATATTGTAATAACCTGGTGATTAACCTCTCTAGCTGTTCTCAAGAATTCCAGTATTAACTAGAACTGTAATAATCTGTTGAACAGGATTCTTCAATTGTGTGTCGTCCACCCAATCAAAAAGCTTCCAGTTAATACAATTCATTGTAAGCGTTCGGCACGGACTAGAAGGGCCGAGATGGCCTGTTTCCGTGCTGTTATGGTTATTTGCAACTCATCCTCACTGACTTCCTCCTCTTCATCCCTATCTTAGGCATGTCCGACATGCTGAGTTAGGCAACTTTGTTGCCTTAGCTGTTGTCCAGCTTTGTTCCTAGTATGTTCAACCTCAGATCCTCGGCTTCAATCTTTAATCTCATTCTTGCCTCCTCTGAAATTTGACTTAAAACTCCGTTGGCCTGGACGAGATCCTGATCTCCAGTGCTGTGCTATCTGTGTGGAGTTTGCATGCAGTCCCTGTGACAGCATGGGCTGACTCCTGAAGGTGCTCTGGGTGCTCACATCCCAATTCTAAATTGCCTCTAGTGTAGGTGGATAGTACCGGAGTAGATGGCCATGTGAGAGAGTGGATTACAGACAAATAAGTGAGATGGGGTTACTCCAACAGAAGGTATTGATTCACTGTGTTAAATGGCCTTCCACATTGTGAGGGAAATATGAAAACTGTGAAAAGTTTTGGGATTCCTTTTGGGATCCTGTCTTAAAACCCCTTCATCCATCTGTCCTTATTTTAATAACCTAGGCCCTTATCAAAGCCTTTCCTTTAGGCACAACCCTGACATGGTGAAACTCTTGTTCTTTCTGCCTTTTGTACACTATAGCGGCAAGCTGTTTATTCCATGTGATGCCTATCGATGGCACAGATAATGTGTATGGAGAGGTTTTCCAGAAACACTGTAAACATTTAGTGAAAGTACTTAATGTTTTGGAATTATTGATTTTGGATTATTCTGATAATTAGATAACTGCTCAGTATTTGTTTTACCTGTTGTGTAATCCTCATGTTTCATCTACTTATGGTTTCAGGGCCAATTGACTTAAGCCACTTTAAAGTGGAATTAGTGAGGGTTTAATACAAACTGCTTGATCAATGGAAAATAAGAACAAGGGCAAGCCATTCGACCCCTCTAGCCTGTTTCGTCTTACAAATATATCATGTCTGATTTTACACCTTTACCCCATTGGTCCACTTTGTTCAATAATTCTTAAATAGCCTTGTCTTACAAAAAGTCATCAGGTTCCATTTTGATGCATACCCAAGTTCATATGCAAATAGGTTTTTAAGGAAATTGATCGGTTTGATCGAAAGCAAACAAGTGCGTACTTTCAAATACTTAAAATACCTCAATTAGATAATCATTTGATTTTCTAAATTCAGGGAAATGGAATTCTGAAAGGGAAAAAAAATGTTGAGTGTTGAAGTTACTTATTTTTGATAGAGGGTCCCAACCATGTTAAACTGTTTTCTGTGCCAATATGTCCCACTTTAAATTTAGATTTTAAACATTTCTTCTTATTTTCATTCTATTTCTGTATGTACCTAATCCAGTTCTATAAACATTTAAAAAATAACCTCATTATATTACACTTATGTACAATAGATATTGCATTGCACAATGTTACCTCAGAGTAACATGACAGCACCAGTAACTATCATTACTGGTACTTCTGTTACAAGAAAAATGTGGAATGTAGAAAACAAGAGTAATATTGAAGTAATTTCTGCCTTTTTGCAGCTTCCCGATTTCAGCTGGGTCAGCAAATGGGCCACTTGTAGCTGCACCAAAGGTAAGGTGAGAAAAGTCATCTTTAGTTTACATTTCAAAAGTAAGTAATTGTGCAACACGTGTTTTCTAAAGTGAAGGATGCCACATAAATTCAGCTGTGCTAGTCAGTAGAGGGCTACTGGGAACTTCCTGTTTTTTTTAAAACAGGGCTGCATACACTAAGAACCTTTCCCTTGCTTTTCCCAGACTGTTAAATTGGATTCACTGATTGATGGACAGACAATACAGCCCTTTAATGGACTTCGATGTGTGTGCTGCTCTAGGGTAAATGGCCCATCCATCCATCTTGAGTAGAGGTTTTTAAACTTTGGAATTGTTCTCTTCGGATCTTTTGAATTTTTGTTTACTCTCCAATATGTAAACTTTACTTACACGCAATAAATAGAATGTGAAGTTAACAGTAATTTATTGCTTAGTTTTCTTGAGTAAATGGGCAGCACGGGAGGTACTGCCCGATTCCTCACAGTACCAGAGAACTGGGTTCAATGCCGACCTTGGGCCCTGTCTGCATTTTTTTTCTCTCTGTGGCCGTGTGAGTTTCCTCCAGATGCTCCAGCTTCCTTCCCCATCCCAGAGGTCTGCCGCTTGGCAGGTTAAATGGCCGCAGTCCCTGGTGCGATGTGAGTGGTAGAATCTGGGGACGTGGACGGGAGTATGGCAAGAATAAAGAATAGAGCTAATGTAGGATTAGTGTGAATAGGTGGTTGGTGGTTGGCAGAGACTCAGTGGGCCAAAGAACCACTTCCTCTTCCCTTTTTTTGTAAATAAAAAAGGCCCCTTTAATTCACATGGGCTAAGAGTAATGGGAAATTTTCAATAGAATACCAACACTGTAATCTGTACAGTGACTCTCATTTCCATCTACATATCACTAATGGGCAATACATTTGCTACTCTAGTTAACTGATAGAAATACATAATTCATGTAAAATCTTGAGAAAAGATTCTCTGAATATTTTAATCATTTTAATGAAAAGAATTTATAGCACAAAATGCATTGGAGATATTCCTCCATTCATCCCTCCCCACTGATCTCCCTCCTGGCACTTAGAGCAAGTGCTACAGCTGCCCCTACACCTCCTCCCTCACCACCATCCAGGACGCTAAACAGTCCTTCCAGGCGAGGCGGCACTTCACCTGTGAGTCTGTTGTGTTCAATGCTCCCGGCGTGGCCTCCTGTATCTCAGTGAGACCCGACATAGATTGGGAGACCGCTTCTCTGAACACCACCCATTTAAATTTCACTTCCCATTCCCATTCCATGGCCTCCTCCACTGTTGTGATGAGGCCACACTCAGGTTGGAGGAACACCACCTTATATTCCGATTGGGTAGCCTCCAACCTGATGGCATGAACATCGATTTCTCAAACTTACAGTAATGCCCACCCACCATTCTTCATTTCCATCCCCTTGTCCCTCTCTCTCTCTTCATCTCACCAATCAATTTCCCAGCTTTTTACTTCATCCCTCCCCCTCCAGGTTTCACCCCCCTCCCCCGACCTTTTAAACCTACTCCTCAGCTTTTTTTCTCCAGTCCTGCTGAAGAGTTTTGGCCCAAAACACTGACTGTACTTTTTTCCGTAGATGCTGCCTGGCCAGCTGAGTTCCTCCAATATTTTGTGTGTTTGTTGCTCGGGCTTCCAGCATCTGCAGATTTTCTCTTGTTTGGAGAGATGAAAATCTGGCAGAAGGGGACACTGGCCAACCCCACATTTTAACAATGTGCTGCTTTTGATCAGGTGAAGTGGAATCCAGGGACCAAGCTGACTGGAGCAAACCTCTGCTGAATCTGCCCCACAATGTTTCTGAGACCTGCCAATCCATTCCAGTCCTGGAATAATTTACAGCATTTGTCACTACACTGGAAAGGTAGCTGTCATAAGACCATAAGACTTGGGAGCAGAATTAGGCCATTTAACCTATTGAGTCCTCTAAACTCACTAGAAGGACAAGCAAACCAATATCAATGCCATTTCCCAAGTCAACATCCCCAGCACTGTGACCTCAGTTTTGTCAGGCAGGCCAAGTTTCTCACATGCCCAGCACATAGGATCCTGAAACTGACATACTGTGACTCCTTGAAATCTCTGACTCATGACCACCCAGAAAGAAGCACCATTCATGGTGAGGCTGTGCACCAAAGGCTCACAGAAGCCATGTAAGAGGCAGAAGGAACGTCCCGACTCTCAAATCATCCATCCTGTTAGGAACCTTTTGCCCCGTCAGCCTGCATTCCCAACATTGTCTCCATCTGCTGGATCAGAATCCACAAAACTGGAGCAGAAGCAAGTTATTAGTGGTCCAAAGAGATTTGTAGAACGTGCAGTCATCATCTTTAATCATTAAGCTACACATGGAAGTGTGGCACGTGGACAAGTGGTTAAGGCATTGGCCTAATGTTCTGAAGTTCGTGAGTTCGAGCCCCAGCCGAGGCTGCCTGTTGTGTCCTTGAGCCACCACACATTGCTCCAGTCCACCCAGCTGAAAATGGGTGGTGGCAAAATGCTGGGGATTAACCTCGTGATAGACTGGGGTCCTGTCGGGGGGGTCGTACTCTCAGTCACTTCACACCATGGAAACCAGCATAAGCACCAGCCTGATGAGCCTATAATGCTCGAGACAGACTTTAACTTTAACTACACATGGAAACTAATTTGCGAAGGATTTACCTTTCAGAATCCTCCAATCCTCCATCCATTACTTGGTAAGCCTCATCTTTTTATTCCCCCATCCTTACCCAAAAAACTTAACACCAGAAACAAAATACAATCAATTTTTAATGTTTAATCGTCTTGATTAAACACCATCGCACAAGATCAGTAGTTCAAAATCCTTCCTCTGAATTCTACCACCATTATTTCAGTTTTCATACTTTTGTCTCAAATACAGTTTTACAATCTGCAATTTAGTTTGTTTCAGTTCATCTCTCTCTGCAAAAGTTGAGAGCAGATCTCTTACATAGGAACCAGATAAGGTAAAAGTCACAATCAGAGTGGATTGGCATGTGAACTTGAATAAAGCTCTGCTTACACTTGATGTACTCAGTAAAGTTAATGCATAGTATTTCACTTTTGCATAAACCAACACTCAATAAAAGCTGAGTTAAGAGCTATGGTGCAGAAACAAAAGACGCTTGTAAAATGCTAGTTTGCTAATTGCCATCTTTGACTTAGGAACTGTATGAGACCATTACACATAGAGGGAGAATTAGGCCATTCAGTCCATCGAATCTCCTTTGCCATTTCGTCATAGTTGATTTATTTTTCCCTTTCAATCCCATTCTCCTGCTTTCTCCCCGTAACCTTTGACTCTCTTACTAATCAAGAGCCTATCAACCTCTGCTTTAAATATGCTTAAAAGACTTGGCCTCCACAGCCGTCTGTGGCATTGAATTCCACAGATTCATCACCAGAGGCTATCGTAAATCAGTTAAATAACATTTGAACAGGCAATTTGTTATACTTGTTGAGCAGTTTAGAATGCAGTTGGTTCCATGGTTGCAGAGATTTTTTTTTTCATTCACTCCTTAGCACAATCTCTTGAATATAACACCAAGCATGTTCTGCAGATTACGTGGCTGTGCAAAGTTAGTGATCTACAGACTGATTTGGCTGCTTCACTCAAATCTTTTGCAGTCCGCTAGAAGTTCTTCATTAGGCCACGAATGGCCATTGCTCTGTCATACAAAACACACAGTGACCTGAAGCCCAGCCAAGAACAAACTGTCCTTATCCTTTAGTTTCTACAGTACTGAAAATTTGATCCTTATTGTCCTTAGCACCTGCAGTGCAACTCTGGTCATGTTCTTGTAAAGCTTCTTCTCAAACCATTGTTCCCAGTATTTATTTCTACAAGTGTGCTGCTCTGGGGTGTTGCTGATTTTAATATATTTGCTGCACAGTCCTGGTCTCTCGATAAAGAGACAATGGTTCTGCAAGCTGAGAAGAGATTGATAAAATGGAGACTTGCAGGCCAGTAGCATGCATCAGTAATGTTCTGGTATTTTCACAAGATGATGAATGGCTGGTCTTACGGCTTATGCCGACTGTGACAGTCATCACTAAAATCAGTAAATAAAAATTAGGCAAGGCCCAAAGCAGTGTTGTTACAGTTCCTCACAAGGAAGTGCATTTCTTAGTAACATTTCTATGCTTGTTGATTGCCTTAGTAAAAACTTTGGTGCTTTTTGGCTGTAATTATCAAAAAAATCTTCATTGCTTTTGCAATGTGCTGAAAGCATTTTCAATAGGTTTCTCTTTTTTTTTGAAGAATTTTAGCCAAATCCACAAATTATTGAAAGAGACTGAGATAGGGTGAATTTTCTAAATCTCACTTTTTGGGTTCTTGACCTTTTCACTGTGGACTGGATGCATGATTTTGGAGAGATTTTAAAGGAATGGCTTCAAATCTGTTTGTCCCTTCATCGCTACCCAATCATAATAATGGATTTTTACTAATATGAGAGCTTTCACATAGCAAACGACCCAAAGACATTCTGGCAAGTGTTATGAGCCAGAATTTGGCAAAGGACTGTCCTAGAACAAGGCACCCAGAGGTCACATGTTTTACGCTTAAAGGTGCGAAGGAATGAAAGTTTCTGGGAGGGAATTCCAGAGCTTCTGGGATAGGCAGCTGTCAACACAACTGCCGATGGTTGGTGCAAGATGGGAGGGATTGAAGATCACAGACCATGGAGCTTAGATGGTAGAACCATGAGCATTTTGTTTAAAACATGCTTGAAGTTTTTAAACTGGAAGTGTTGTCTTTGGGAATCACTTCAAAGTTCGAAGTAAATTTATTATCAAAGTACATAAGCCATAAGACCAGCCATTCATCATCTTGTGAAAATACCAGTACATTACTGATTCATGCTATTGGCCAAAGTATTTATTATCAAAGTATCATATACAACCCTGAGATTTGTTTACTTGTGGACATACTCAATAAATCCATAATAGAATCAATGAAGGGCTGCACCAACTTTAGCTTTCAAACAGTGTTCAAAAGACAACAAACTTATAGAAAGAAAGAAATAATAACGAATAAATAAGCAATAATTATTGAGAACATGAGATGAATCCTTGAATGCGAGTCCATAGGTTGTGGGAATATTTCAATGATGGTGAAGTTTAGTGAAGTTATCCCCTCTGGTTCAAGAGCCTGATGGCTAAGAGGTAATAACTGTTCCTGAACCTGGTGGTGTGAGGCACCTGTACCACCTTCCTGATGGCAGCAGCGAGAAGTGAGCATGTCCTAGCTGGTGGGGATCCCCGACGATGGATGTTACTTTACTGTAACGTTTGGTGTAGAGTGTCATTACCCAAAAAAGACTTGGTCATATCCACTACTTTTTGTAGGACTTTCTTTTCAAGGGCATTGGTGCTTCTATATCAATTTGTATGCAGCCAGTCAATCTACTCTCCACATCTCATCTTTGTCAAAGTTTTCAATGGTATCCCAAATCTTCACAAACTCCTAAGGAAGCAGAGGTGCTGCTGAGCTTTCTTCACAGTTGCACGTATGTGCTGAGCCCAGAACAGGTCCTCTGAAACAATAACACTGAGGAATTTAAATTTCTTGAAGAACAGCACAATGTTACCAATGCCCAAGCTGGAAAATTCCAGTGGCATTCATCATCATCAGAAGCAAGAGGGGATCCTCAGAATTAGTAGTGAAGGTGCTTTTAGGGTCTCAACAAATTGAAGTGCATGAAATAATAAGTAGGGGACTGGTGTAAAGGAAGAGAAGGTTGCTGCTGCTCCAGGGCATTACCTCTACATTCAGGTGACGTGAAAGATTTGTTTGACAAGGTCATTTGAAGCCGTGGCAGCTGGTGCATGGTTATGCAACCACTGACGACAGGCAGACAATCTCCGAAGAGTATTGATAATGGCTGGAGTCACCCTTCTTGTAAAGACACTGCCCAGAAGAAGACAATGACAAACCAATTATGTAGAAACATTTTCCCAGAACAATCGTAGTCAAGGACCATGGTCCCCCACGTCATACACATGGCACATGATGATGAACATTATTAAAGCAAGCTAATTGGGCATACAGTCGGCCCTCCTTATCCACAGATTCCGCTTGCGCAGATTCAACCAACCGTGGATCGGGAAAACCCTGAAGTTCTCTCTCCAGCACTCGTTGTTTGAGCATGTACAGACATTTTTCTTGTCATAATTCCCTAAACAATACAGTATAACAACTACTTACATAGCATTTACATTGTATTAGATATTATAAGTAATCTAGAAATGACTTAAAAGTACAGGCAGTCCCCAGGTTATGAATGAGCTCCGTTCCTGAGTCCGTCTTTAAATCGGAACAGGTGCATCTGGTATTATTTAGCGTCAGTTAGTCAAATGTTTTTCTTTAGTATATAGTACATATTTTACCTTTCTATGCATATAAAACTCTTAAGAAACATACGTATTTCAATAATTAAACCATTGCATTGCTTAGTGATAATTATTGCTTTCATCGGGGCAGGGCCTTTCACATGCTGCATTAAAATTGTTCCGATCGTTGACCGACTGTAGCCTAACGCTTTTCCAATGACCGATGTCATTTCAGCTCTTTCTGATTGCTTTATTACTTCCACCTTATTTTCAATCATGATTGTGATTATTTTCGTGAACAGAAACACCGAGGATTCAGAGCTGCACCGCCAGGTCCTAATGTTCACCGCACTGAGACATGTTAAATAAGGGACTTGAGCATCTGTGTTTTTTGGTATCCGCGGGGGGTCTCGGACCCAATTCCCCTGCAGATGAGGGTGGCCAACTGTATACCGTATGTAATTTCAGTTGTGAACAAACAGACACTGTATCATTAAAAATATTCAAGGTGAAGATAGGTAAATTTTTGAAAGTGGGAAATTGAGGCTGTGGCGATCTGACACAGTTGAAGAGTTGAGGCTAGCATGGATCAATTCTGATCGTATTAACTGGCAGGTTTGAGGAGACAGATGACCTATTCCTGTTCCTGTTGCTTTTCACGTTCTTGTGCTTGTTCTATCTCATAGCAGCTCTGAGGAGGAATGGAAGATTGGGCAGCTACCTGGAAAACCTGGAAGGGAGCTGGACCTTGCCTTTCTAATACTTTAGACTGATGATGGGGAAAGTCCTGGACAGGATTACAAGAGAACATGGAGCTTTCTACTGATCCTTCCTGAAGAGCACTGTCCAACTTTAACTGATTATTCTCATACCTTACTGAAAGTTGACATCTTTGCGGCTAGAGTAGGAAGTCATTTGACAAGACTGAAAAGACGATTATTTCAGCTTTTATGCTTCCGCATGATAAAATGCAGATTATGATATAGAAACATTGGTAATTACGTGACATCAAGACATCTCTTGTTTCTAGCAAAAAAAAAGTTTTGAAGTGATACAGACTGTCATATGGGCCATTGTTGTTGCCCATTATACCTGCTGGCAATTAAGGCAGCAATGAAGCTCCTCCATCTTGGGTGTTTTCAGGGCTTCCTTCATTATACGAGTAGCTTCCTCTCAAATACAGGACATGTGGCAGCCAATTTGTGCACAGCACATTATCAAATGCAGTGGATTTCAGTTAATTGAGACACATCAGGACCAGTACATTTTGGCCCAATTAAGCAGCTACCCAAATTAGCCAAAGCTTCATGGAAATAGTTAAAAGGGTACTTTTTTTAAAAGAAAAGGACAAATTACAGATTAACAAAGTAACAAATTATGTATCTAAATGAAATACAGAATTTGAACACTACCAATACTACTAGAGTGCTATAAAACTGCATTTGTTCCTAATAGTTATCAACAGAGGGATTCATCCAGTGTATGCTGCTGTGTTCTTTTGACTGTAATTAAACAATATCTGTGCAGATGCCTAGTGCAGATCATGGATAATCTTCATTTTCGTTGTAACATTCAAGATTGCCAATGCTTTCAAAGTCTTCATAGTCCCTAACTTGTTGAAGTAGTAAAATTGTTCATTTTTACTGCCAGCTGTTTCTGGCATCTCCAAGCCTAAATGCTTGAAACCACAGTGCGCAAAACAGTTCAGAATTGTCTTACAGCTTATTTATCGCCGACTACCAATGATGAACTATGCTACTTATACTGTTTTTATTTTGAATCAATGTCTATTGGCCCAAATGGATATAACACACTACTGGCACAAATGGCACACACTACTGATGCCATTTTAAAACTGTTTGCTGTAAGCGTGGTGTAGTGTCTTAACTGCCACAAAAGTGCATGCAACTGACGCTGGTTAGAAGCTGTTTGGAAACAATCTCCTGTCCCAATTAAGCAGCACAGTGTCCCAGATAAATAAAGGGAATCACTAAGGGCTATTTTCTCAATTTATTTTTGTTCTTTAAGAGTTGACCCAAATAAGTTGGCTGCCCTAATTAACCGATGGCCCAGTTGACCAGAATCCACTTTTGTATGTCAGATACCATGAATGCTAAAAATCTCAGGTTGTTTAAAAGTCTTGTTTAAAAGGCATACTATGCTTTTCTTTTTGTCCCCTCAAATTATGCTTGAGCCAAGTATTTGCAGCATTTTCTGCTTGTATTTTAAGTATGCAAACTATCAGTTTTGATGATGTGAGCTTTGACATCAAAGTACCTGCACGTGGTTTTGCTGTTGGATTTTCTTTAAGTGGCCAGTCTAAGGGATGGCAACTCCAACAGTGACATTCTCCTGTGCTTTGCTGATTTGCTGCTTCAGCATTTGGATTGGAACTTGGATCCACAACCTTCAGACTCTGAGGCAAAAGTTATATTTTAGTTTATTTTTGGGAAATGACATTGCTGTCAAGGCCATTGAAAGAATAATGGTCAGCCATCCTCCTGAATTACTGTAGTCCTCTGGTAAAGATGCTCCACAATGCAGTTAGGTGGAGAGTTGTAGGATTTTAATGTGGGGGATAATGACGAGAAAGTAATGTATAAAACAAGGAAGGTCTTGGGCTACATAGCACTGCCTCTGGCTCACAACTCTCAATTGCCTGTCGCTGAAGGCTCTTGTTTACATTTATGTGCCAGTGTTGCTCTGTGATCAGAAACAGTGGGCAAACAATAATTAGACCACAGGCAATGGAACAATTGCTCCACCACAGACGCCGAGCTCCCGCTGTCCACTATTTCTAAATGTTTCAGATCATCTGACACTGAACTGAAAAACATATAAATAATTAAAACTGTTTAAAACATAACAAGTAAAATTGCATGGAACATGTAAAATAATGAAATCAATAAAAAATAAAGCTAATGGAAAAAGGTTGCTTATCTTTAGAGTGAAGATTACAATTCCATTTGAGAAGATTGGGACCACGCTAAATGCAGCAGCTGCATCTCTTGTAACACTAGCAGGAGGGGGACAGATTCAAAGTCTCTACAGGCCCCTCAGCTCTGTGTGTTATGGAGAGTTTGGTGGTAAGTCTACAAATGTAGCATGAGATCAGATGTGGCGGTGCCTGGCATCCAGCATGCTCCATTCTACCACACTATAGTGCAGCCTTTGGAAGTCTAGAACAGCTGACCATTTGTCAACATGCACCTTGAAACTTCCAAATGATAGCATTCCTAGTTCCTTCCTAGTGGTAAATTTTAATTTCAGCTGTCAAGGAAGCCTTAGTGAGTAGTTTCACCACATCTTGTGGATGGTTCTTAACACAGTTACTTTCCATAGGGACATTGCATAATTAGCTACTTGTGTACTTTGGTTAAAAAAAATGCTATTTTAAGAACTACTTAAAAACTTTAGCTTGACACCTCTTAACCCTTCCAGCATTTTCCTCTTCTGATGAATGTTTGTTCTGAAGTTTCAATTTTGCTTCTCTCTCCACAGAAGTTGCTTAACAAGTTGAACATTTCTAAGTTGATTAGAGTTTTAATTATAAATTTAAAAATATAATAGTTTCCCACTTTCCCTATCCATACCCAACAGTCCAGTTCAAGAAAAAATGCATAGGTGCCACTTGTAGTTGAAGGCCCAGTAGCTTTGAAGCATTGCCTCTTAATTTTGCAAGGGCATTTCAAAAAAAAAGTCTGTGCTTTCTTTTTTTAAAATTTTTTGTATAAGTTTCTACACTACAACAGAAAAAAACCACCAACAAAATGGAGATTTATTGTGCTTTCTGAAGCAAAATAAAAATCTGTTCTGCTCAGCTCTCTGCAGATATTGCAACTGCACACAATTACCTTAGTCAATTAACAGGTTGTGATTAGGAAAGGATATCATTCTCCCCTTTTAATTTCAAAAGAAGTGATGGGTCAAGATGGTATCAAGTTCTGCATTCAGATGGAACCTTATCCAAACAACTATTCTTTCTGTGTGACACACTTGGCAGATTGCTGCACCTTTAAGTGCATCAGTGCTGATCCTGACATATATGCGTCTCAATGATGAGATTTTTTTAGTGCAGAATTACTGGATAACAATCAGGAAAAGGATTAGTGACAGTTTCTCTTCTCCGGAAAGAAGCACTCTCACCTCAGCAGACTCAAAGTTTATGCATTTGAGTTGCGCTTTGAATGTTCACTAGCTCAGTACTAACTAGTGTTGTAGTACATTGATGAACCTTGGATATGATCATTTTAGATTAAAATTATTGCAATTCAGACTAAGTACTTTGTCAGCTTTTTTAGTGCCTCAGTTTGTACACATTACTTTTCAGCCCAGTTTTAAGTGAATCAGATACCAATCAGAGAGTTCTAAGATTTGATCATTCTACTTTCAAAATGGCATTGTGGACTTGCCACAAACTTAAATTTACAGAATCACCAGTTTTAAGTTGGTCAAACAGAAAAGTGGAATCTTAATACAATTCTGCTTTTAATTCCTATTAAAAACTCCTTTAGATGCTGAAAGTTGTTAAATTGATCTTTGAACCACATTCACGTGCTCTCCAATCATTTGAAGTGACAAAAGGTTGCAGTTTTAACATAAGATTAGATGGTTCATCTTGAATTTATTTTGTTCTCTGAGACTACCAGGCCAAATTATTTAGTTTTGGTTTCCAGTAATGTTTGATGAAACTTACTAAGTCCCTTCTATCGTCACTGAAAACAAAGGTGACGGATAATAACAATAGCCTGGTTGAATTTGGGTCATCTGTTATTCATCACTGGTTTATAGTAAAGACAAGATGGTGATGCTAGTGTTCTCAACTAGAATCTTTTTCATATTCTGCTTCTCTTGACAATAGTTTGCTTTAAACTATACCGTTTCTGTCCTGGATAGGGCATGATTATATCTTTGCTGTTACATTTGGGCCCTTGTTGGTAATTATAACACTTTTTATATACAAATAGATGTAATTACAGCCGCACTTCTATTTATTGTTACTCACTATCCTCACTTCTAATAATATCTTTCATTTATTGTAATAGTTGTTGTCCAAGGTGAGTACTTCAGATTAATGTTCTGTTTTTAAATCCTTTCCTCACCAGATCCAGACATGGCCCTAAAGGTATGGTTTCTGAGCCGGCTGACCAATCCACCTACTAAGGTAGGCTGTGACCAGTGCTCACCTGCGAGCTTGATGTCAGCAGACTTGTCGTCTCAGTGGAACCTGCAGCTGCTGCCCACATTAAAAAAAAGTACATTTCCACAGAGTTTGTTGGTCAACAATTAAGACTGGAAACTAAGCTGCTGTTTTAAACCATCTATTTCCAAGCAAAGGCTAATTAATCTTTGATTCTCTTAACTGAGATCAACTAAAGAAAAATCTCTTGTTCTGTAGTCTGTTCATGGATAACTTGGTTCACCTTGTGTGATGCTTCATGTCGTTTCCTCAAACATTTAATCCATGATCAATGTAAAAATTCATTTGACAGGGTCATTTTAGTTCTGTTTCCATTGCTTTGTGTACTTAAAATAAAATAAAAGTCTACTTGAAACATAATATTGTAGTAGTTTTATTTGCTGTGTTGTAAATTGAGATATAGTATATACAATTCCTATTTAAAAATTATTTGCTTCCATCATAAAGGGTCCTCTTGCCACCGTTTTATTGGGGGGAAAGGACAATCATAGCCCAATAAATTTATTTTAGAGATGTAATTCAATTGGCTGATTTATACGGATAAAAATATAGACAAGAAGTGCACTGCTATGTGGGGGAAAAATGTAGTTCCCTTAGTGAAAATATTTACAGTGCAAATCCATAAAACAGATTAAAACAAAACACAAATAATATTTTCGAACCGTTTATTATACGTGCTACAATACAAACTGGGTTTTAATTTTTTTTGCAATTGTCCGCGCACCCATTTAATCAAAATCACCCCCCACCACCACCACCTCCCCGCCCCCTTCTCCTGTTGCAGGATGGCTCCAGCCCGGGGACGGTGGAGTTAAATGACGTAATGCTGCGCCCGCCGGCGAATGGGAGGCAGCTGCGGGGGTCACGTGAGAAGGCGAGTTCGGCCGTTTCCGCCAGCCGCAGCCGACTCGGGCCGAGCGGCGGTCCTCTTTTTTTACGTCGCTGCGCTGCGCTCGCCGAGAGAACAACAAGCCGCCATTTTGTTTGGAGGAGAGGAGACGGAGACAGAGAGAAGCGAGCGATAGAGGGAGAGCAGAAATCCTTCGCTCGGCTTGTGTGGATTGAGGGCAGGGGGTGAAAAAAAGGACGAGGAAGAAAAGGAAAAAGGCGGGGAGGGGGGTGGGGGGGAACAAAAGAAAACTAACAAAATATATAATCAGCAATACGAATTGAACAGCAGGGAGGAAAAAAAGTAGTACTGTAAAAACGCCTCATCTTTTTTTTTGCCGACTCTACCGTCCGTTATTTTAAAAAATTTAAATGTTAGGGAAAGAAAAAATGCCGAAACATTTCGTTTGATTTAACAACGGTTCCTGTTTTTTTTTACCCCCGTGAAGAGCGGAGGCTTACTCTTGAGAGACGGTGGATGAATCGTTCTCTCTTTATTGGATCGAGAGGGGGAATTTTTTTTAAAGGTTTTTTTCTGACAGGGTTTTTTTTACGGGTTTCGGGAATGTGGAAGGAAAGACGGCTGTGAGGTGCTTTATGATGAGGTTTTCGCCGGAGACACCGTTGTACTTGATCTTTCATTTTCTTTAATTATTTTCACCCCCTTTCCGTCCTTTTTTTCTCTCTGCTGGCTCTTGGTGCCCATGGACGATCGACCTAGAAAGCCTGGGCCTGGCCGTAGGCCTTAGGCTCGCTCGCTCGCTCTCTCTCTCTCAGACTTCAACGATAAGGATTTGAAATTGTTTGAGCAAAAGAAAGCTGAGCGAGGACCCAGGTCAACCGATCAGTTAGCGAGGGTTTGTTTCTTTTTTCCTCCCTCTACGTTTGAGGAAGGGGAAAAAAAAGTTGAAACGTGTAATTTTTAAACTGGGAAGAAATGGCAGAGAATCTCCTGGACGGACCGCCTTCAGCCAAGCGGCCTAAAATCTCCTCCCCAGCTCCCCCAGCCAGCGATGGCACAGGTACTGTGTAAACCCTTCTTGAATAGTTTGTCAGTTTTATGTATGTGCGTTATGAATTTTTCCCCCCGGCTGTAGTTCGCAAATGCCATTTTTATTTAAGCATTTTGTTAAATATATCTTACTGCAAATTTTGGAAGAGGATAAAGAGTTAATTTATAAAGAATACTCTGGTAATTCTCTTGGGCTATGCTATTCCTCTGGTTGGAAAGGATCTGTGATTGTCCAGGTTATTGTTATGGAGGAGTCTCATTTTCCCTTCGTGGGCCACAGTTTTATTAGTTTTCTCTACCTCTCTTAAATGGTTTCAAATGCCTTTATTCGTTTCTTATGAAGCCTACATACAAATAACGGTGGTAGTCTTAAGATTTTTAGGAGTATTAATGAAAGATCATGATATGGAGGTATAAAGGCCTTTCGTTTTTAAATTAGTTAACTAGGTATGTATGTTTAATAGATTATGCATGTGGTTGGTTTGCTGGGTATGTTGTAACAGTTTCATCTCGTTAAAATGTGTAGTTTATAACTTTGGATGATCTGAGTATTGTGTAAATAAAATGAGTTACACCATGTTGACGCAGTGTAATAGTTTGCCTCATGACGTTCAGTGAGTAATTTTTTAAGTGGCAAGATTTTGTGTAGTACTGTAAAAAGAATTTCTGTGATGTTTAAAAGTTTTCAACAGATTAAGCACTGTTTATTAGAGGATATGTTGTTCAGTATATCGGCTATTTTTAGTTGAATTTTCATTTGTTGTGAAACGAATGAGAGACCTTTTTAAGAAGAATGTTTTGACTTTAGGGAAATATGCAACAAGCTTTGCTAGATATCTTGTGTTCAAGTAAGAATACAAGCAAAACTTCGATTTGGAGAAATTAACTTTGATAATGATGTTATAAGAGTTTATTTTCCTGTGTTGACAGTACATAACTTTGTACTCTGAGATGAAATGATTCTATTTCATTTGTATAAAGCTTTGGCAAGCAAGTTGCATAGTATTTTGTATTGATACACCACAGTGGTATTTTGCTTTGTTAATTTACTTGGAAGTAATGCTTCTGCTTGTTGCATCTTGCATTGTTTTAAATATAGTTAAAATTGAACTTGGAGTAAATGAGTTGCACATTGAGCAGCCTACACAAAATGCTGGAGGAATTCAAGGACAATTTTAGCGAAGCCCATGTCAGGTTTTGACACTTGAGTATGTAGTTCCTTTAAGCACGTATATGCATGCCTATGGTTGTTTTTTTTCCTTTAAAATTTGTTTTTATTAATTTGATATATTGAATCCCATCTTTTATGTGGTTATATTTTTGATCATTCACTTTGCAGTAGTAGTGCTGGTGCTTTGAGGTGAATGAAATTACATTTCATTTTACTGTGATCTTTGACCAACTGAAATGCTACTATAAGCTTACTAAAATCCAAATAGTAAGCAATTTATGACACTTCATACATGAGAGATTTCCTCAAGTGATTTGACAGCAGCTCTAATAGCAGTTTTAGATGAAGGATTGACAGCCTGGTGAAATAAAAAGGAACTTGCATTCCATGATTTTATTGAAACTAGTTTATTGGCAAATTGAATGAAAAATGTAAATGTAGAAGTTGCAACCTTATTGTAATGCAAAATAATAATTTAAATGGTCAGATCACTTATGGAGCTTTTTAACAACTGTTTCTTAATCAGTTTCATAGTAAATGGTCTGCAGTGATTGCTGAATTAGTTTTCTTCTCCACTGACAAGATGTCCAATGCTCTCTTAGATTCTCTTGAAATCTTTTTGGTGTTTGTTAAACTTGGTATCATCTAGCTGCTACATAGTTTATTCTGTATTTCTTCAACTTCTGTAATATTCATAAAGTTAACATGCCATATACTGTAATTTTCTCTCAGCAAAACTAATTCACTATACTGTACCCACTCTTGTAAGTACTTGGTCCAATCTTAGAAAATTTAAAATAATAATTCAATTTTATTGAATTTTTCATTTAAATACTTCAGTTATCAGATATCTGAAATTTTGCTTGAACAAATTTTGCAGACTTTTAATTATGTATGTTAAATCAGTTTGTTATATGAAATGGTGATTTTCTTAAAATGGCAGTTGTGGGATTTGTTGCATGTAAGAAAACTACTTTTCTATGTTCTTTTCTAAGTGTATTCATAATTCCTGTAATAGCCTTTAATCCAGAAAACAATAGGTATTTGGGGAAAGAAGTATTTAGGATTTTTAATGTATTCTGAGCTGTACTTAACTGCACTTTAATGTACAGATTTCTTTTTCTCAGCTCTTCTATTATACAAATAAAGTCAAAATTTTAAAGTGACATGTCTTGAGGTGGATCTAATACTTTTTAGATCGAGTATAGTAGTACAACATGTTTCAAGTACCCAGTTATAAGATTATTAGAACTATTAAAATATCCTGTTTTTTGCATTTGCATTTTCCTTTAAATTCCTTTCTGATAGGTGATTGCAACATTGCATTGTAGGCTATATGCAATAAAAGAATTGGTTTAATAATTTGGTGTCATGGTTAATATTCTCTCTTTCAACCAACACTAGTAAAAGCAGATGTTTTAATGTTTATTGGAACTTGTCATGTAAAAGTTGGCTTCCAGAGTTCATTCCTTATAACAATCTTTGCACTTCAAAATGTCTTTGTTGAATCTGCTTAGGGATGCTCTGCAGTCATGAAGAGTTCTATATTATAGCTTTCTTCCTTTTAAAAAAAAAACATTTTTTCCTTCTGTTGGTTCTTTGCCAGGTGCAATTTTCCATTTAAGTGTGTAAGCTCTTAAAACAGGTGCTATTTGACCTTACCGTTTAGATTTATCATTTTGTCTTGATGGATGAGAGGGTTGAGATTGGATATTTATTTCCTCTGGTACTTCACTAAATGTGTCTGCTTGGTTGATGTTAATTTATTTTAAAAAACTGGAGATACTGAAAGTATGTTTTCTGCTTTCTCACCATTCGCCAACAGATGTCCTAATTTAAATAAACTTTTTCTTTGCCTTGTAATGCACTGGTAAAGCTTTCAAGAAATTACCAATACTATGTGAACTAAAGCAAGTAAAAATTAAATACCTGATGGGACATGTACTCTTGTCATAATGTGTTTGAACTTTGTAGCAAACATGAGTGAACCAGCAACTTTGTTACAAAGTTCTAACAAGTTAAGGATATTCTTGATAGTGTTTAACTGGGTGGTTCTAAATCTGCTGAGGAAATATTCCTCATAGACGTTTTATTTTAAAACCCCAATAGTTTTGGTATTGAAGGCATTTAAGTTAGTTGACTGTTACTTAATGACTCTTTGCAAGTTTCAGAAAGGTAACATTGTTTAGATAAAGGATAGAACAGTACAGCAAGGCATAAGCCTTTTTGCCCTTTAACCTACTAATCAATATAACCCTTCTCACATAACCCTCTGTTTTTCTTTCATCCATGTGCCTCTAAAAGTCTCTTAAATGCTCCTAATGTGTCAGCCTCTACCACCAGTCTGTAAAAAAAAACTTCCTCTGAAAACCCCCCTATTCTTGCCTCCATTCCCTTAATATTATAACCTTCCA
The DNA here is from genome assembly GCF_030144855.1 of Hypanus sabinus. Classification (NCBI taxonomy): domain Eukaryota; kingdom Metazoa; phylum Chordata; class Chondrichthyes; order Myliobatiformes; family Dasyatidae; genus Hypanus; species Hypanus sabinus. The sequence continues at coordinate 14,557,155 of NC_082734.1, forward strand.
CATTAGCCTTTGCTGTCCACCCTATGTCTCTTACTATCTTTCTATCAAGTCACCTCTCATCCTCTGTTCCAAAGAAAAAAAGCCCTAGATCGGTCAACCTTTCCTCCTGAGACATGCTGTGATTCAGGCAGCATCCTGGTAAATCTCCACTGCTCCTCCTCTAAAGCTTCCATGTCATTCCTATTATAATGAGGCCAACAGTACTGAAAACAATAATCAAGTGTGATCTAACCAGTTTTATAGAGCTTCTTTGTCGGATACCGTTAAAAATTCTGGATACGTAAATTTGGAAAATTATTGTTAAATAAATGTTCTTACATTAACTTTAAAGGGATATGAATGTTGGAAACCTTGAACTTGGAACATTGGTGTCTCTGCAGTTCTTTCTGAAGCTTCTAGTGAGATTGTGGAGGAAAGATAGTAGCAAGTTCAGTAGATCATTAGAATGAAATTTGTTATCAAAGTAATATTTCTTGTTTCTGTTTGGCATCAACTGCCACTTCACTCCCACACCCCATTGGCCATCACCTCTGGCAATTACTGAAAAGGGTTAATTCTCAGGAAGCTGATTTCTTGGTTGTAATGGTTACTTCATTTGTGTGTAACTAACTATTCTTATTAATGAAAGATAGAATTAATGCAGTCATCAACACATTTTGCATGTAATTGTATAGATTTCCCAGTAGCGTATTTAGTCCCTCTGATTTTCCAAGCTAATAACTGCATAGAGGTAATGAATTGTACTTGTACTTTTGAATGGTTTTTGTAAAATCAATCTTGGTTTTACCAGTTTATGTTTGATTATTTTTGAATTTCACCAGTTTCTCAATTGAATATTAATACAATTCTTTTAGGTTTTAGTTTCAAGTCTGAATCACAGAATCTCAAAAAGAAAGCTGCTTCAAAAGTAATAAAAAGATTGCGGCAGTGTATATTCTAAGTCTTCCCACTTAAATTTTATTTTAATTTGGATAGGAAACCTCTCCTATAACATGGTTAAAATGCTACATTATGTTACTTTTATTAGAGATCTGTAACAGCTTAGAAGTTTTGGATTGTTCACAAAATAATTGGTTAGTGAAACAGAGGTAATAGCTTATTGAAAAGTAAAGCAGGAGAACTTTGCTTTCCATGGAGCATCTTGAGTGCTGAGTAACTGACATGGAAATCTCTAATACTGACATTCTTCACATTCTATTGGAAAACTAATGGAAAATCATAAAATAGAAAGGGTAGCAACTTCATTTTATTGTCAGAATGTTTGAAGAGTAGTCTACTTAGACCAAAAAGGTATTTGTGTTAAAAGTAGACAGTGAAATCTACATAATGGATTTATGCAGTACATTGATTTGTTTATCTGTAAGTATTTCTTGGTGTACTCACCAGCAAATGCATACTTATTTGTACATAATTCAGATGCTTGTACTGATTTCCATAAATGTTTGTTTTGACATGAAAATATAGTTGCTTAATCAATTCCTCATATAGTTTTACTTAAAAGTTCACTAAGTGTTCCATGCTGCAAAATTAAAACAAAAACTTCCAATTTAGAAAAGATTTCCTGTAAACCTATGTAGTAAATGGAATTAAAATAAAATTGTAGCACTGGAATTCTGAAATAAAGCAGAAAATGTTGGAAGCATTTATGCTCCGGACCTGAATGAAAAGTGAATTAGTCTGTGTTTAAGGAAGAAAACCATTTTGTCAGATCTAAAATGTTTGTTCCATTTCTTTCTACAAATTCTGTCTGACGTACTGAATGGTTCCAGCAATATTTAGTTTTTATTACCATCAAGCTTGTTTTGCCATTTTTAATGGCATTGCAACTTTTTCATCATGGATATAATGTGCCAGTTTCTAAATCTATCCTTCATCCAATGTTGTACATCCTAATTTGAATTTTAAGTGAGCTTTTTTTCACAAATCTCTTTTTAAATAGAATACACTGATATTCTATAAATTAATTCATGCCTTGGATTTTCTTGTTACATAGTCTGTATTTGCAGTTTATTTCTCATAAGCCAGCATTTTCTTTTGTGATTATAGTGGTCCTTACCCTATTTAGTCATTCACAAATCAAAATAAGTTTTCATCTATGACTGCTGTTGCTAGACCAAATTAAATCTAATCCCTGACCAAAGCTTTGTCTTCTTCCAAACATTTATCCAATTTCCCCTTTTTAATGGATATTTTAAAAATAAATTCATTATTTGGGATCAGTGTGGTTAGCACTTACCACCCATCACAAATTGCTCAATAAATGTTGTGGCAAAATCTGATTCGATGGAGGTTGCCCCTTCATCTGATCTTTGTTGAAATAACAATTTTCTGTCCATCACATTATTAGTATAAAATTTATTGCACGTCTTGTTGAGGGTCCAAGTTTGTTTTTGTTGTTAGTACTAAAGAATGCAGCATAATTTAAAATATTCAATGTGTGGTCCACTTTGAGTTTTTGAGAAGAAATACAAGACAATGAACTTTAGAGTGGAGAATCTCCCTTGCTTGCTGAGCCAAGCTCATTAAGTATAATTACAGTTCCAAAATCTTACTATATGTTTCTGAATAATTCCAGTTAGCAACATATCTTAGTATATTTTTTCAGTTTTGTTTGGCAAATGGTAATTAAAATCAAGCTAAATGGCACTGCTGGATCATTATTATTAATTTTGTTCTGTTTGAGTTGATTTCAACTTGAACACAATCATGGTCTCTCTGTTCTACCAGTTTTTTTCCCATCCTCATTAACTCCCATTGATTCTTGGGTAAAGTACAGTTCTGTAAATCCTGTGATCATTATTCATGTATGAATCTAGGGTGTGACTAACAGCAATCTACCCACTTGCAGGAAGAGACAGTAAGAGCATTAAATCTTCCCCCCCCCCCCCCCCAATCCTCAGACTGAGCTTTATATAGAAATTAGATGGTGAAAACAGGCTATTCTGTTTGTGTTGCGAGCAAATACCCTTAAGTAGTTTTAATTTCTTTGCCTGTATTCCTTCCTTGGTCTTTGCTGTCTTCAATGATGGTGAGTACTTTGTAGAACACAAGTGAATTAGGTAATCTCTTCTCTGTGCATAAATTTGTTTTGCTGTCTTGTGTTTAATTTTAAACGTATAATCGCTTGTTCTAAAGTTTTCCTGTTTCTTTTTACATTGAACCATAATTTTCATTTTTTCTGGCCCATCAGTTTCATCCTACTGGGGGGAGGGGCTACATTTTTATGTTTGGCTTATTTCAGGTTCTGTTTAGTATTGGTAGAGTATAAGATCTTTTTCATGTCATTTCACTTAACTGAAGATCTGGAAATTTTTAAATCCAGTATATTCCTGGTTTACACAGCTCTGTTTACTGTCAAAAGTAGCTGAATAATTAGCGTGTGGTTTTTGTTTTATTTGAGGGAGGAGTTTTTTTAATTAGTAGAGACCATTGTCTTGAATTTATGTCATGCCTTGACCATAATTATAAGCCCATAAATGCATAATATAACTGATTAACCTTTTTATTGAGAACACCACAGTGGATGTTAATAAGACGAAAAAAATGATCAACCATAAATTCAAAGGGGATCTTGAAGGAACATGGATTAATAAAAAATTGAAGTTAGCTGTGTGGTGGAGTTAAAATAAATGAAATACCAGATTGTTACTGAGTTACTTTTGTAATGAATGAAAGATTCAAGAATATAGAATCTGAAACGTAAAGATTTGACTTTTACACATAAGGCAGCCATTTGGATGATCAGGTCCATGCTGCTGGCTATAGAACAATTGTAGAGTTCCATTTCCCCTATTATTTCATTGCAGCTCTGTAACTTATTTCAGATGCCCATTGGCTCTTCTGATTCTTAAGTTTGTGAAACCTGTAGAATTATCTCTATTTTGGCAGAAATATGACCTAAAATGTGAATCCATCTTCACGCAAGTCCTAAAACTAGGTAAAGAGATTCCAATTAAATAATAACATAAAAATGTTACACTTGTTCATTTATTGAGAAACATATCCAGTAGTATATATATTTGTTGTGAGAAGTATGTGAATCTCTGGGATAATACCTTCTATAAAAGCAATTTGGAGTCAGGTCTTCCAATCAATGAGATGAGATTGGAGGTGACTGATAGAGTCTGCTCTTCTCAAGAAAGACCTCTTTATATGCACCATGCCTCAATCAAAACAACTTTTGGAGGACCGTAGAAGAAGAATTGTAAAGATGCAGGAAGCTGGAAAAGGCTACAAAAACATTTCTAAAAACCTGGCTGTTCATCAGTCCACAAGAAGAGAAATTGTTTCAAATGGAGGAAATTCAGTACTCTTGCTACTTTCCCTATGAGTAGCTGTCTTGCAAAGATCACACCAAGAGCACAATATACCATGCTGAAAGAGGTGAAAAAGACCTGCAGGTATCTCTAGAACTTGCCAATGTCTCTGTCCACTATAAGAAAAAAATAGAACATGAATAGTGTTCATGGAAGGACACCACCAAAAAAAAAATGGCTGCATGTCTCAAGTTTGCAATCTGGATGTTCTACAACGCTTCTGGGTCAATGTTCTGTGGACAGATGAGACAAAAATTGAACTTTCTGGCAGAAATGCATACTGCTATGTTTGGAGGAAAAAGGGCACTGCACACCAACATCAAAACCTCGTCCCAACTGTAAAGCATGGTTTGGGCTTGTTCTTTTGCATCACGGTCTGGACAGCTTGTAATTGTTGAGGAAACAATGAATTCAAAATTGTATCAAGTCATTTTACAGAAGAATGTCAGGGTAGCAGTCCATCACTTGAAGCTTAATAGAAGTTGGATAATGCAACAAGACAATGATCCAAAAGACAAGTAAATCAACAACAGAATGGTTTAAAAAGAAGAAAACCCGTGTTTTGGAATGGCTGAGTTAGAGTGCTGACCATAATCTTCTAGAACTGTTTTGGAAGGACCTGAAGAAGCAGTTCATTCAAGGAAGCCCACCAGCATCCCAGAGTTGAAGCAGTCTTGTTAGGAGGAATGGCCTAAAATTCCTCCAAGCCGAGGTGCAAGACTGATCGACAGTTACTGGAAAAGTGGTTGAAGTTATTGGTGTAAAAGGGGGTCACTCAAGTTGCTGAAAACAAAGGTTCACATACTTTTCCCAACAATAATGCAACATTTATCTCAATAAATAAGTGAAGTAGTACAATCTTTTTTGTGTTGCTTATTTAATTGGGTTTTCCTTATCTAGTTTTGGACTTTTGAAGATCTGATCACATTTTAGATCATATTTATGCAGAAATAAAGAAATTCTACGGGATTCACAAACTTTCTAGTACCCCTATACCTGCATTAAGACTTGTGATAGGAGGAGGTTGCAGAGGGGAAGGGCATAGCCATGGAGGATGAAGAGTTTAAAACTTTGGGTTTGCTAGATGAAGTGCTACTATGACTACTAAGCATTGTGGTTATAGTTGGGAATTTTTGTGTAAAAATGGGCAACTATATGTTACTTTAAAGTATAAGTTGCTGGCTAAAAAAGGATTAGAATAGTCATGTCCAGGGTTTATATGTGGATGTGTTCAGGGTTGGTAGGAGTTGAGCATCATTTTAGAGATGGTGATGATTGCAGATATGTGATTAAACACAACTCAATTCAATTTTAATGGATAGACTGGCTTGGTTTCTGACAATTGCCAGAGACCCAGATAGAAACTTGCCATTAGGCATTAGAGTTTGCTTTGGGGTACAATGACTGTGTTTAATTCTTTCCGTGGGGGAGTTCTACTTGTTCACTACAATAAGCTGGCAAATTACTGTACCTTTACAAAAGATCCTGTGTAACATACACGAAAATAGAATTTTAAGATTTGATTCTGTGCAATTACTTGTTAAAGATATAATTAATTTTCAGCAGCAAGTGGGTAATGAATTAGACAGTTTTTGCTTAAGTGCATAATGAAAAGAATACACGCTCAAGAAAGGTGAAGTTAACCAATTTATATATTGCATCAGTTAATTTCCTAACTTTTAGCAAATTGGGTCTTATTGAAAGTGTGTAATTCAGAGAGGAAGTTCATAAAAATCAATAAATTTAGTAGTGTCTAGTAATGCTGAAAGCCTTTAGTGTTATGGTGGTATTCACATAATAAATTACATGTAAAGTCCTTAATCTAATTCAGAGCAGTGTCCTTATTGGTGCTTAGAGTAATCTTTATAAATTACAATCTCTGTATGATCACTTTTCTCACTCTTTTTTTCCACCATCTCTCCAAATTCTGTGATAAAGCTGTTAGAAATCTTTTTTGCCAAATTGGTAGTCTTCATGTATTCATTGCAGCAATAGCCAACTGAATAACAATTCTCTCTTCTACTGTCAAGATGAAGCCACACTCAGGTTGGAGGAACAGCACCTTATATACCGACTGGGTAGCCTCCAACCTGATGGCATGAACATTGACTTCTCTAACTTCTGTTAATGCCCCTCCCCTTCTTAACCCATCCCTGATATATTTAGTTTTTTTTCTCTCTCTGCCCATCACTCTGCATGTTCTCCATCTCCCTCTGGTGCTCCCCTCCCCCTTTCTCCGTAGGCTTCCCGTCCCATGATCCTTTCCCTTCTCTAGCTCTGTATCCCTCTTGCCAATCACCTGTCTGGCTCTCAGCTTCACCCCACCCCCTCCGGTCTTTTCCTATCATTTCACATTTTTTCCTCCCCCTCCTACTTTCAAATCTCTTACTATCTTTCCTTTCAGTTAGTCCTGACGAAGAGTCTCAGCCCGAAACGTCGACAGCACTTCTCCCTATAGATGCTGGCCTGCTGCGTTCCACCAGCATTTTGTGTGTGTTGCTTGAATTTCCAGCATCTGCAGATTTCCTCGTGTTTGCCTGGATAACAATTCTGGTCTTTTTACAGACCCTGAGATCCAAAAGACATTAACAGTATTACTGAGTTCATACAATGCAGCTGACTGCATTAATCCTATATTTTCCATGCTGTTCAATATTTTCCTAGTATTTTCAATATTTCACTCTGCTGATTATTAGTTGATTAAGGAAACCTGATTCAAACCTCCTGATAACCATGGCCTTTCAAGTTGCAATGCCATTTTGACATGATTTGCTTAGTAAGAGTTTTCAGGCAGTTACAAAACTGTCTTGATTGTACTTAATGCTGATCTCCATGATTTTAGTAACTCTATCTCTAAATGATTAGCTTAGAAGGGCCATAAAATATTGGAATAAATTTACTTTCTCTTCAATTTGGAGAAGTGTGTAACAACATTATTTGGAAGATGTTATAACTATTCATTAAGCATATTTCAAGTAGTAATTTTTAGCAAAATTTTGATTTTTTTTAGTAAAAGAAAAGCATGCATAAATCTGTCTTAACTTTTTTTCAAACATTGATATAGTTGAATTGTGTGGGAATATTGCAAATTCCAACAAAACATATTATCTTTGCTCATAAAATTGAGTAAAAGAAATTCAACTATCAGTTTTTGCACAAGTTGTGGGCATAGAGAAGTAAGACAAATCATGTTTAAATTATCATTCATTTAAACTGACATAGCCTTGTCTGTCAGAACTTCATGGATACAGAGTACATATACTTTAACCACCCTCTACATCTGCATGAACCTTTCAGTTGAAAAGGTCTGATGTTTTACAAAGCTAAATGTTAATATGATTATTGAGGCCCAGATTTAGCTGACTGCTGTCTGACAATCATTTGCTTCCAGATTCAGCATTTCTTAGGCTAAACTTATTGATTGGGAATGCCCTGTATTCAAGATCTTCAGTGATGCCAAAATCTTGAATGATGTAATTTGGTCAAATAAGTACAACCAAACAAGTATATAAAATTTCTGAGGAAACATTTGACAGAAAACAAAGCTACATTGCCCATGTTGCTTGAGCAAGTATGCCTGATATTCAGATTCAGTAGTTTACTTTTTTTTTAAAAAATGGAATGGCTAAAATACCCACTTCTTTAAATGACTAAGATATTACTGCAAACACAGTTGAAATGTAACTTGCCTCTTTATATAGCTACAAAATCTCCTTTGAAATAAATCCTTCACTGCTTGGTCTATCCTGGACAGGATCCATGAGCAGATTACGTAGTATAAACACTGGGGAATCTCTGTCACTGGACAGAGCACAATTTGGAACTTGTCTTGCATGGATAAATTCCAGCAAATTGTCTTGATACTGCTGTGATTTGCTATTAAGATTATTGGCCCAGTATATTTTTGGGGCTCAGCTTAATATTGCTGCTCTTTTGCCTTATTTATTTTCCATTTATTTCCTATCCTTGCCTTTATTTTTCTGGGTTATTTTCTTGGGTATTCTCTCTTTTTCCTCAAAGAGCTTATTTGTTTTATATATGAACTGTCCCAGCATTATAACCTCCAATGGTTGGTGAACATTTTACTTTGCAGATTCCTCTCTGTTTGGTTTTATATTAAATAGGAAATATACTTTTTCTCTGCCTTTCTTTATTTACTGCGTGGGAATGTTAGAATTTTTTTATATTGTGCTGATGCCATGTGTAATTGGAACTCAACAGTAGCTCTTTGGTTCAGTCTGAGGTAAGGGGATTGGGGAGGGAAATATGGGGCAGATCATAGTAATAGTCTTTGTAGAGTCATTGCTGAGGCAGCAGAGTGGAGAGACTTCCATTTCTCATTTAGCTTGCTTAAATTTACCATTTTATGGAAAATACTGAACTAAATATTTGAAGACCTGAAGTTACCACATTCATTTTTTGCCAATTTATTATTCTGGCCATTGATTATTCCTTTAACTTTTATCTGACAATCCATTCATTTGAATCATTGATGTCATTTTTCATCCCATGAGGTTTGTACCATTTCTATGGCATCACAGATTATATGAATCTGGATTTTGAGTATTGCCCTACTTCCCTTCCACAGCTCATCTGTTAAAACTGCCATTATTGCCTTTGTTGCCACTAGAGTTAGCAACTTTATGCTCAGATTTCCTTGTGTTGCTAGTTGTAAAATTTAGTTTACTTGTACTTTCGCTCAGTGCACTGAGGCATTGCTGTATTTCAAGCATCCCTGAGTGATGTTTGGATATGAACAGGTCATCATAATGCAGAACAGTGGTGGTACTGCATTTATCTTCTTCTGCCCGTCGAATGATTGCATTTCTAACTCTGATGGCTAGAAGATCTATATTGTTGAATTAGAAGGAAATTAATCCTCCCACTGTATTTAATTGGTTCTCTCAAACTATGTTATGTTTAAATTTAGAAAAAATTAGAAGTTGTACTTTTGAGACTTCTATTAAATTTGAAAAGTTATGGAGACCATTTATTCAACATTTTCATATGATGTAATATGACCCTGTGCCAAGTTCATTTGATTTCCCAGCTTTTAGCTTATGTATGTTGAGTGGACCGGAAGTGACGGCATTGATGAATACTTATTTTTGTGAGATATTATAAACAGCCCCTGTTTTTTTCTCTCTTTTTTTTGCTTCTTTTTTCCTATATTAGTTATTAGATTAGTAGATTAGCTAGTTTTGCATTATATATATATTTTAATTTTTTTTCTTTTGTTTTTTTATATCATATATTATGAAATATTTAGACTTACCATGTTCATACATATATTTTATGGCTTATGTCTTGGTGAACTCATTTATATTGTAACTATTATGTATGTTTTTTTCATATGTAATGGAATTTGTATGTTGGTAATTTCTTTATCAATATATCATTTGTTTTCTGTCCATATTACTAATAATAATAAAAAGATTTAGAAAGAAAGAACAGTGGTGGTGCAGCTGGCTGTCATTCCAGTGAGCTGAATTCATTGCTGATACGTAGCACTGTCTTTGTGGAGTTAGCCCATTCACCCTCTGACCCTCTGACCAACTGGATTTCCCTGGGTGTTCCAGTTCCCTTCTGCATTCCAAAGACATGCTAGTATAACTAGTTCAGGTCAACGGGTAGATGATCGAAGACATAAATGAACACATGTAAGAAAATAGATTGCAGAGAAATGTGGACAAAAACAATGTAGGAGGCTATGTAATAAGCAAATATGAAAATAGTAAGATGCAACTTTTTTGCCAAGGCCTCAATTGAATGTAGTATGTGCAGGATATAATAAATTAGGTAGTATGTTTAATTATTTATAATCTTGGGCAGACAGTGGTGCACACTGCTAGTACTCCCTCTTAGCACAAAATACCTGGATGTTGTCTGTATGGGGTTTGTACATTCTCCCTGTGACCACATACATTTTCTCTGCGTACTCCAGTTTCCTCTCTCATCCCAAAAGTGTGGTTTTGTAGGTAAAGTGTCTTTAGTATATTGGTGAGTGGTAGAATCTGATTAAGGCTGTATCTCTCTCTGACTTCAAATTAGATATTGAAGAAAGCTGGGTTAAATTTTAAGCTTGCATTCCAAAATTGGTGATTAAATGGACATTTCCTGTATGTTACATATTATAGTTATGCATGAAGTTGTCAAATGAAATGAATGACAATAATAATAAGTACTTTATTGAGCCTGAGTGGGAAATTATTTAATTACAGCAACATTTAAAAACACTGCACAATAATAATAAATATAATAACTAAAAGTACAGAATAACATACACAATTTACCAATGTGCAGTACTGTGCAATAATAATGTACGAAATAATAAAACAGGCTGTTGTACTATGATGTGTGTTCTCCTGTTGCACAAAGATGAACTGTTGTATATGCTTATTGCATTTGGTAGGAAAGATCATCTGTAACAATTCTTATGACAGTGGAGCTGAATAAGCCTGCTTGAAAGGGTGCTCCATTGCTTACTCTGTAGGTCATGGAGAGGATGTGCCTGGTTGTCCATAATGGATAACTGTTTGTTTAGTGACTTCCTCTCCACTACTCATTCAAGAGTCCAGGCTGTAGCCAAGGACAGATCCAGCCCTTTTTACATCACCAGTATCAGTGCTGCTCCACCAGCATAAAGCCACAAAGAAGGCTGCACTCACTACAACAGACTGGTAAAAGATCTCCAACATCCTCCTGCACACATTGAAGGATCCCAGCTTCCTTAGAAAATAGCCTGCTCATCCCCTTCTTGTAACCAACATTGGTGTTGGTTTTCCAGTCGTCTTGTCGAGGTAAACACAAGTATTTGTACTCCACCACCGCAACTTCTCCCAAATGTATACTGGACTTGTCACGAACAAGAAAAAATTTGCAAATGCTGGAAATCCAAGCAACACACACAAAATGCTGGGGGAGCTCTGCAGGCCAGGCAGCATCTATTGAAAAAAATACAGTTGATGTTTTAGGCTGAAACTTTTCAGCAGGATTGGAGAAAAAAAGGCAGAGGAGTAGATTTGAAACATGGGGGAAGGGGAACGATAAACACCAGGTGATAGGTGAAACTTGGAGGGGGAGGGATGAAGCAAAGAGCTAGGAAGATGATTGGTGAAAAGATCAAAGACCGTGGAAGAAAGAAACAGTGGGGGGGGGGGTGGAAGCACCAGAGGGATGTGATGGGTGGGCAAGGAGATAACATAAGAGAGAGCAGGCGAGAAGGTGACGTGAGAGAGGGACAAGGGAATGGGAAATGGGGGGGGGGCGAACGTTACTGGAAGTTTGAAAAATTGATGTTCATGTCGTCAGGTTGGAGGTTACCCAAACGGAATGTAAGGTGTTGTACCTCCAACTTAAGTGTGGCTTTATCCCAGCTTGTCACTGTCTTTTTTTCCTCCTAAAGTCAATCACCATCTCCCTGGTTTTGGCCACATGGAGGAGCATCACTCTGCAAACTTGTCAACCAGTTCTCTGTACTCTGACTCCTGTCTATCTCTGATACACCCAATCAAAGAACTGCAAGTGGCAAGACTCCGATTTGTACTGAAAGTCTGTGGTGTACAGTGTGAACAGAAGTGGAGGCAGGGTAGTCTCTTGTAACGCTTCAGTGCCACTTGCACCCATTGCAGACAGAGAACCACCCAGCTGTACAAACTGGGGTCTATCTGTCAGGTAGTTAGTAATCTGTGGATAGTGAATTTGTCTACACCCATTCTTGCAGCATCTTGCTCAGAAGAAATGGCTAGATTGTACTGAAGGCACTAGAGAAATCACTAGTCAAATTAGTAGCAATGTTAATATGTAATTACTTATTTATTTTCTTTGTCTTTAATGCCCTATAGCATTACAATTGTATAATTTTAATTTTCCACAATATTTCAAATGTAGACTTTGCTTAACTGATTGAAACTGATAGCACACTGGCTTACTTCCTTTTGAAATATAATGTGGATGGTCATTAAAATGAAGTAATTGTCCTATTGGATTTGGAGGAAATCCTAAAAAGCTTCACATCTCAAAATGCTGCAGATTGTAGAACTTGAAGTAGGAAGTCGTGGACGTTCTCAGAAAATCATGTAGCATCTGTGGAAAGAGCTGTCCTCAAATATTGTTGATCTTACTGAATGAACTTGAATTCACTAGTGAAATATCATAAAAGAATTTTGTCTCAAACATTTGAAAGTCTTACAATTTAGTAAAACCTATTGATGGTTCTTATAACTGTTCATTTATTGTAATGATTTAATTAGACATTATAACTTGGAGTAAAACTGATATTTTTATGATGAGAGTGAACATTATTTTCATGCCTGTTGTCTTTGTCAGTGCTTCCGTTAGTAGCGTCTTCCTAGCCCTGACTAATTTACTTTGTTCCACATTCTACTAATTTCAAAAACTTGCAAGTTACCATGCAAGTTATTGGAGACTAATCTGAGTTATTTTGTAACATTTCTTATTCTTGGGAGTTTGATAACTTGCAATTCCTACATCACAACAAAGAATACACTTTGTATATGCCAGTAAATCTGTAAATGCACAGCTGGGTTTCAGTTCACTTTCCAATTCCAGTTTTGTGTTTTTGTTTATTAATATACTAGATTTATTGAGTACATTTTTAAATTGTAACTAAATATTTTTGTAAATGCAAGCAATTGCTATATGAGTAGGTTCATGCGTATGGATGTTGAAAATGACAAAGCCCAATACAGAAAATGATTAATTAAATTATATTTAATTATCTGGAGTTCACAGTAAGGTTATCATCTAGTCACGAAAAGCATTACTTAGGCCACATAGGTTTCCACAAACAATTTGAAGTACTCTATTACAGCTTTGAAAGAAATATTGTCTATGGAGTAAGGGCTTTGAGATTTTCTGGTTGGGTATGTTGATTCCTGAGAGTTAAATAATGAAGCGAGGTTACATGACTATTGGTTGAATTACTTGAACATTGGTGAAATAGGTGATTTGAAAATAAATTAGAGATACTTTGGAGAGAAATGAGATTCACAGACATAATTATGTACAAGAGCCAAAAGGTTCAGAATGATTCTTTTGTAATGATAATTGAGACTAGATCAGTAATTAATTTAAAGCTACAATAGAGATTGGAAACAATTTCTTCACCAGAGTGTGATGAAACTAGAATTTTCTAGCACTGAAGGCAGTGAAGCCAGTGTCGATTATTTATGTTCTTGAGTATATTGAATAATTTAATCAGGTATCTGAATGCCAAATGATTTTGGAGGTATGAGGAGAAGGTTTGGTTAGGTTACTGATGTGGATGATCAGCCAAGAAGGGTCAAGTAGCATACTCCTGCCATTAGCTGAGATCTATAGATAACAGATGGTATTAAGAGATGGGGTAAAGCCATTGCATTGAATTAATTCATAGTCGAGCTCTGATTTGGTCAAGCTCAATGGATAAATAGTTAATTTCTGTTTTAACTAAGAATGCATTTTTAATGTAAAAACAATTACTCTTTAAATGTTGAAATTTTCACCTGAAATTGTTTCATAACAAAAATAGTTCAATATGTTTAAATTTTTCTCAGTATTATTGCTTTTGACAAATTTCCTATATGTGCGCATGCTAGACTGAGTGATTTGTTCCAACTGCAAAACTAAGGTGACTCTAAATTAAGCTGTAGTGCACAGACAACATTTGTACTGTATATTGGTACATTTGAGGGCCAGGTTCCAAGTACTTTTTGATTTGTTCAGTAAACTGTCAGTTAATGTCTTACAATAAACATGGCAACACAAAAGTGCTCTACTGACCCTAACGCACCATACCGCAAATCCACTTGTCCCCTTCTGCAAATAGACGGTCTGTTCTGAGCTTTGTCTTGGTACAAGATTACCAGAGGAAATGTTTAAGGATGGTGTCAAATGCTCCTTGGAAAAGGAATGGCATCCCCTCTAATTTGTGCAAGTCCCTGGCTTGCAACCACTTAAAAGTGGGAAAAGGAGCAAGCTGAGTGATACTGAGTGTAAGAACCCTTTGGGACTCCATGGAGATACTGTGGAAAAGCTGGAAGGAGTGCACCAGCACCTGGTAACCCATATGCTTACCAGCTTCATTTAGTGTCTCCTGCTTAATTTAAGGCAGAGTCTGCATTTCTCACATTGGCCACATCAGATTCCACCAAACCAAAGGGACAGGAATGAAAGCAAATTATCCTTTAACTCTGGGATTGAGGAATGCACTAACATTTTCAGTGTTTGTATTCAATTGTGTATATATTTAATGTTTTCATGCCATCCCTACTCGAGCTGAGAAAAGATCTTTCCAACTCTCCTGAAGTTTGTTGAACTGCACAGTGGCCACTTTATTAAGTATACCTGGTCTAATGCAAATACTTAATTAGCCAATCTTGTGGCAGCAGCTCAATACATAAAAGCATGGTCAAGCGGTTCAATTGTTTTTCAGACCAAATATCTGAATGCGGAAGAAATGTAATCTAAGTGACTTTGACCGTGCAGTGGTTGCTGGTGCTAGATGAATTGTTACCTGTTATAACTACCAACTCATATGAATGGTGTTACCAAAAAAAGTAACTTTTTGTCTGTTCTATCATTTTTTTGTCAAAACACATTTTAAAAGAGATTTAACTACTTGTCTGGAATTCAAAAGCTAGAATGATCCTGTTGGATAGATAGATCCCTTTGTAGTATATTATCATCCTCACCTTTGAAATTCTGGACTGCTGGAGGACCACATTGCTGTAGGACTGGAGACACACACATACATCAATTCAATAATTAGTTTCTCTTTCTAAAGGGCTTGGGTTTTAACATATATGTGTATAGAGGCAGTGTATTTAAAAACAAATTTATTTACCTGGTGTTTTGATGTGTTTTGTAGCAATTGAAGGACTGAACTAGTAATTCAGAGTATTGGTGGTGTTAAAACCCAAGCCCTTTAGAAAAAGAAACTAATTATTGATGTATCTGTGTGTCTTCAGTCCTACAGCAATGTGGTCCTCCAGCAGTCCAGAATTTCAAAGGTGAGGATGAGCTATAAATATTGTTTTTGCTGGTGATGTTTTCTTATGGTTGGCATTCTTCCCTTTTAAAATTACCTATCTACATATTATGTATGACAATCATTAATTTTGATTTCATAGTTCAGGATTTTTTTAATCAATGAATTCTGTGTGCTATTCTTAGCTTTTTATTTTTATAATTAACATTGAATCAGAAGTAGGTTTTTGTATATGACTTTTGATGTCAGGTGTGCTGTTCCAGTACTTGAATTTGAGCTTTTTTGGTTAGGAAAGGTAGAACAATAATTTTATAAACCTGACCAGGAACAAACAATAAGCTGACATAATTATCTTTTTACCTAGAATACATCAGAACTTGATATTTAGTAAATGCTAAAATTACTGAAGGAGTGTTTCTGTTCTTTTAGTTGTGAAAAATTCAATTATATTTCTGTTACTTTAAAATAAATCATTTCAAACTAAGGTATATAGAATTAAATTTACTGCTTAAGAGCATGCTTCTTTATCAGAAATGCCGTGTTTCTAATTTTATTTGTTCTCTGTTTTAAATGTTTTAATTAATCATCTAAAGCTGCTGTATTTTTCAGGCTCTGAAAAAGTATTTGTATAATAACAAAAAAATGTACAATATCAAATGAGGTTGATATCAGAACTCAACATCAAAAGTGTCTGCATCTGTACATTTTCTCTGAAATCCCTGTTTCAGGGATTCTCAAAATGTTAACCCCATTTGATGAGCCATGAAATAGGAGTTGGCTCTTGCTGTGTATTTTATTGCCAGTCTGGATGATTAAATCAGGTGGTATGTTCAGCTTAGTTTTAGATCTTGCAGTGCAATGGCTAAGTGTTCTTTAATTTTTATTTGCATCATGATATGCAGTTAGATTTTAATCTATTTGGGCCACATTGTTTGAATGGTGCCTACTGAAGCTTCTGACAGTACTATTCAGTTGTCTAGTACCATCTCTCACAGCTCATGAAAATGAATTTTCTAAATCTATAAATTTGTAGTTGATTCCTTAGCCTAGCAAATACAAAGTGGGTTTTCATATTTTGGACTTCCTTTCCTACATACAGCCTATATGTCAACAGGTGCTGTATGCCAGATGATTAAGACAGGACATGTTCAAAATTACAAGAAGGTAGTATGGGACAACCTTGCTAGTGCTGAGCCCAGAACCAGGTTTTGAAAAAGAGTATGACTTTGTTGAAATCAGTTAAAATGAAAAACACAGTGCCAAAATCACTCTTTAAGAAAAAGGAAAAGCATATAAATGGTGTGGTTGAGACTCTTGCAGTGTCTTTTACTTAAGATGCTTATTGGATAATAACATGACAGCATTGTGGATCTTCCATTGTTGATGCACAGTTTATTTGACCTGATCTAGGCAAGTCTGATCTAGCATTATATATAGAACATGAGTTGCCAAAGTAAGCTTAAAATCAGTTTTGTATCTTGGTGTACCTAAGAAAATGCTGGGAATACTCAGCAAGCCATGAAGCATCAGTTAATAGAAACTGTTCTCCTTCAGTCAACATTTTAGATTATTGATCTTCCATAAGAATATTTAAATATGTTTATTTAATCTGCACTGGTTTCTATGTCCTTTGAGCTATGTACTCATCTTAGTCTAGCACAGTGATGTATTGAATATATGAAGTCAGAACAGACAAGACAGAAAACTAAGAGAAAGATTCTGCTAATGTAGTAAGAGGACCTAGGGTCTAAACTTCAGAATGGCAAGGGTAGTAATTTCTAAGTTACTATATTTGAGCCATGTTCAGCTGATTTGGTGTAAAGTAGATCTGAGATGTTTCAGGGAGAGGTGTGAAGAAAAACCCAGATAGACAGACACCAAACTGTTTTACTCAAATGGGGAAAGTATAGTCAAAATAGTGGCACAATGTTAAATGGCTGAGTAGAATTACAAGGCTCAATTAACCTCCTGCAGTTCTTACATGATCAAATCTGTGTCTCTGTTTCTCCTTGTAGTGTTTTCATACTTCACCCACACCTCGTGTTCCTCTTAGACTTAGTGACTTACTTTCATTTATGACCCCTGCTTTGGCCTTTCAGATAAATGGAAATATCTTGCCAACCTGCTAAACATCCATTTTAAGAAATACTCCATAATTTGAAATTCTGTCGCAGCTTACCCAACCTGCTGCACCTTACTTTTTCATGATAATCTTACCCAATTTTTTTAATATTCTCTAACTTCCTAAATCACTTTATTCCTGAACTACTTTTGAGTTACAGTTGAAGAAATATGTAGCCTTTTGTTCTTCCTGTGGAAAATGAAAATGAGAGATGGGGCTTTATGGGAACTATGCCAGTTCAGTGTATGTCAGAAGATGTGCTTTATGTTCCATATTTAATATGGAAGCTAAATTTAATGACACTGCAAATGTGTCCCGTTAGGAAGGAGCTAGAGTCTACTAGATATTTGATGGAGCAGCCAAATAAGTCCTTAAGACCCATGTCAAGTCAAGTTTATTGTCATTTCAACCATAAACTGCTGGTACAGTACACAGTAAAAACGAAACAATGTTCCTCCAGGACCCTGGTGCTACATGAAACACAAAACTATACTAGACTATGTGAGACAGCAGAAGGCTACACTAGACTATGTAAAATAACATTAAAAACTGCACTAGACTACAGACCTGCACAGGGCTACGTTAAAGTGCACAAAACAGTGCAGGGCAAACAATAATTAATACGACAATAGGCACAGTAGAGGACAAATTACAATATAATAAATGATGTAGATGTCAGTCTAGACACTGAGTATTGAGGAGTCTGATGGCTTGGGAGAAGAAACTGTTGCACAGTCTGGTCGTGAGAGCCCGAATGCTTTGCTACCTTTTGCCAGATGGCAGGAATGAGAAGAGTTTGTATGAGGCGTGTGTGGGGTTCTTCACAATACTGTTAGCTTTGCAGGTGCAGCATGTGGTTGTAAATGTCTGTAATAGCGGGAAGAGAGACCCCAATGATCTTCTCTGCTGACCTCACTATCCACTGCAGTGTCTTGCGATCTGAGACGGTGAAATTCCTGAACAAGGCAGTGATGCAGCTGCTCAGGATGCTCTCGATACATTCTCTGTAGAATGTGGTGAGGATGGACTTCCCTCGGCCTTTGCAGAAATTAGAGACGCTGCTGGGCTTTCTTGGCTGTGGAGCTGGTGTTGAGGGACCAGGTGAGATTCTCCACCAATGTTCAGTGGAGAGTGGTCACTCCATGCTCTCCTGAAGTCAACAGCCATCTCTTTTGTTTTTTTCACATTCAGAGGCAGGTTGTTGGCTCTGCACCAGTCTGTTAGCTGTTGCACCTCCTCCCTGTATGCTCACTGGTCGTTCTTGCTGATTAGACCCACCACAATCGTGTCATCGGCAAACTTGATGTGATTCGAGCTGTGTATTGCTGCACAGTCGTGGGTCAGCAGAGTGAACAGCAGTGGACTGAGCACACAGCCCTGGGGGGGGGGGGGGGGGCGGCGTGCTCAGTGTGATGGTGTTAGAGATGACTGACTGAGGTCTCCCAGTCAGGAAGTCTAGGATCTGGTTGCAGAGGGAGGTGTTCAGGCCCAGTAGTTTCAGCTTTCCAGTCAGGTGCTGAGGAATGATTGTGTTGAATGCTGAAGTGAAGTCTATGAACAGCATTCGAACGTATGTGTCTTTGTCCAGGTGGGTGAGGGCCAGGTGGAGGGTGGTGGTGATGGCGTCGTCTGTTGAGCAGTTGGGATGAATCGCAAACTGCTGGTCACAGTTGGTCCAGTGAGGGGGGCAGCAGGGTCTTTACGTGCCTCATGACGAGCCACTCAGAACACTTCATGATAAGGGATGGTAGTCATTGAGGCAGGACACTGAAGACCTCTTTGGCATGGGGACAATGGTGGCGGCCTTGAAGCACGTTGGAACAACGGCACTGCTCAGGGAAATGTTGAAGATGTTAGCAAGAACATCTGCCAGCTGGTCTGCACATCCTGTGAGCAGTCTGCCAGGAGCATTGTCTGGTCCAGCAGCCTTCTGTGCATTGACCCTGCATTGAGTTTTCCTCAGATTGGCCATGGTAAGACACAACACCTGGTTATTGGAAGGAGGAGTCTAGTGACATTATCCATTTGTTTAAGTTCTAGAATCAAGTTACAATAATTCGAAGCCCCTTTGGTCAAAGGCAGGAAAAAGTGTTCATTTAAAAAAAACTTGTTTGAAATGTTATTCTTAATGTGTGTTGGCAACCCAGCTGTAAATGACCCTAGTTCTTTCTGAGCAGGTGTGTTTCTTGAACAGTCTCTGTTTAGTGCTTTTAAGAAGGGAGTTCCAATACTTTGACCCAGCACCTTTTAATATAACAGTCTGTATGCGCTGATTTGAGGTGGGGGGGCAGTGTGGTTATGAGGTGATGATTATCCACCCCACTGCCCCCTTGCTGTTGTCCTAACATCATTTCTGTTTGTCTAACTCCCAAAGTACCAGAATATATTCTTGGACAATATAGGTAGCTAATAGAGGCACTGCTCCAGAGACACCAGTTCAGCCTGGACCTTCTGTGCTGTCTGCATGGAGTTTGCATGTCCTCCATTGCCCCCTGGTCCTCCAATTTCCTCAAATGATAGGTTAATTGACTGCAGTAATTGACCATGGTAAAATCTATGGGAAGTTGATGGGAACATAGGTAAAATGAAATAGGAGTTGTGTGGTGTTGAGTTCAGTTGAATTCTGTGGGCCATAGAGATTATTTCTGTGCTGTTTCTCTTGTTAGCTCTAAATTTTATATAATCTTCATTTGCTAGTTTTTAATGTTTAGAGTTCCCCATTAAGTTAATTGGGACTGAATTATTGTGTACAGGCAAGTTGTGTAATTTTCATGCATGTTATCATTTTGAAAATAGCAGATCTAAAGAAAATTAAAACAACAGCCTTGTTCAACTGAATGTTGTCATAGCATCTTATTAATTTTGTTGCTTCATTTTTTTTTAAAACTTTGGTAACTAGGATGCAATTGAAGTGCCTTTCTAAGCAAATAGTAATTTGCATTTTAGAAAGAAATAGAATGACCTTTGTATTTTTAATCCTAGAATACTGCAGCACAGGCCCTTCAGCATAAATCTTGCCATTAACCTTGTACTCTCCCTTCAAGTTCAAACTTCCAAAGTATATTGCTTCACACTTTTCCAAAATTGAACTCAGTCTGCCACTTCTCAGCCCAGCTCTGCATCCTATCAAGGTCAAGTTCAAATTTGATTGTCATTCAACTATGTAATAAATATCCATGATTACAGCAACATGAAACACTACTGTGAAGCCAGTGCCAACAGTCATACACAACAAAGACATGGAAGATATCAGTAAGATACAGTCACACAAAAAAGTAATCCAAGATCCTAAGTCCCACGAATGTTGCAGCACTCTGCACGCAATACATCTTGTATTCTGCTGAGCGAACCCTGGGGGGCAGTTCCAACTCCGAAGCTTCTCTCTTGGGTGGCATTGCAGCTTGAAGTTGAGGTCTAGTCCTTGCTGTGCCCTAGGCCATGCAGCTCCCGTGCTGTCAGCAATAAATCAGTGAATCAGACTTGCAGAATTCCACATGAGCAATGTCCAACAGGATGCTGTGATAGCAAGAAAGGCCACCAAGATGATCACTCACTTAACACCACCTTTGTGTACCAATTTCAGCTCCTTTAGTTTCTCTGCCAACAAACAACTCTCCCATTCTCTTATTTGTGATCACTAGTTTATTACAATGAGGCTAATTGTAAGCTTCTAGGCTTATTACAGTCTTCCAGACTTGGAGATTGAATTCAACAATTTCAGTTAATTTGCCTTCTCTGCATCAGAAAGGGCCAGTTTAGTCTTTTCTTACAATTAGTATAGCCTTCCTATAACTGCATTTCTTTTATATCTTTATTTGCTTCAGTTCATATTCTTAAAAGACTGTAGAAGATCTTACAGCTCATTCATACAAAATTAGCAAGCATTTTAAAATATAGAAGTATTGAATCTGCCTGACTTCCATAAGACATCGGTACAGAATTAGGCCAATTGATAACATCAAGTCTGCATCAGCAGCCAACCAGGAAGGGCTCCATTTATTCCCACTTGTTTCTTCCTGCAAGTCAGCCAATCTTCTTTCCATGCTAATATCTTTACTGTAATACCATGGGCTTTTGTTTAGCAACCTTGTCAAAGTCCTTCTGAAAATCCAAGTAAACAACATCCACTGACTCTCCTTTGTCTATCTTGCCTGTTATTTCTTCAAAGAATTCCAACAGATTTAGTCTTTGTGCATGATTTCACCTTAAGGAAACCATTCTGACTTTGGCCTGTTTTATTATGTGCACTAAGTACCCTGAAAAATTGTCCCTAATGGACTCCAACCCACTGAAGTCAGACTAACTAGCTTACAATTTCCTGCTGTCTGCCCCCTCCCTTAAAGAGTGGAGTGACGTTTGGAATTTTCTAGTCCTCTGGAACTATTTCAGAATCTAATGATTCTAGAAAGATCGCTACTAATGCATCCAATTCCTGAGCATCTTCAAGGTTTGTTTTTGAAGCAAATGTTTATTTTATTGCAAAGGGCCAGAAACTTTCTCTGACATTTCAGTACTGCTCCAGTTTTGGTTCTTTACCCCAATTTTAATTGCTTTTGATTTGGGGATATAGGAATATAATCTCTGCGTTGCTTGATTAGCATAATGATTTATGTTTGAGCAAAAAATGAGGAATTGGAAAAGATTTGAGAGATGTTAACAATTGGTTATTAATCAAGACAAATGCCACACAAAACATTTTGAATAGAATATTATTTGAAATAAATGTCTGAAATGCATTGCAAATACTGCTTTGGTTTTCATGAATGGAGATAAGTTTGTTTCTAAAAATGCCAGCTGGATGACAGAGTTTCACAAATTGTTTGAAATGTTTCATTACACTTAATGTCCTTGTTTTTCGCAAGGGTCAAGGCATGGGCCCTGCAAACAAAAATAACATTGATACCTTGAAACTACAGTCATGTATCCATGAGAGGGTTGACCCTTGTTAAACTTGTTTTAACTTGTGCTTTTCATCTTGTCAACACACCCTGCCCATACTTCAGACACTATCTCCAGCTATGCACACAGTCCGCTGGTTTCCTGAAACTGGTCTATACTTCCATTAAACACACACAAAATGCTGGAGGAATTCAGCAGGCCAGGCAGCATCTATAGGGGAGGGGGCGGAGAAAGTACAGTCAACATTTCAGGTTGAGACCCTGCTGAGTACCTCCAGCATTTTGTGTGTTACTTGGATTTCCAGCACCTGTAGATTTTCTCTTGTTTATGATTGGATGTTGCCATTTATATTTGGCTGACCGTTAATATGGGTCTATGGACAGCACACACTTAGTGTATTAAAGCTGTGTTAGATCTGGAAAGTATAACATCTGTTGGGAAACAGGTGTGAAGAGATTTGGCTTCTGCATCTGTCCACTGAAGTCCTCAAATGGGAGTTTTTTTTTAATTGCATAGTGTTTTTACCAATGATTGGAAAGATAGCTCGTGAGGCAAATAAAGTGTGTTCCTCACCAAAGTCATATGAATGGGTTTTTACAGTTTAGGATTCTGTAGCTTGGCAGGTTTGCCATGTGGAGTGATTGTTGCAGGGTGTTAAATTTTAAGTGAAAATTGGGTGGAAGTTCACAAAGTTTCCAAGGGAGAGCAAAATAATGTTGTTCTACATACAAGACAATTAGACCAAATGGCATTTTCCTCTGTAGTTTATTGGTGTGGTTGTAACTTGGAACATTGTGCTTGACTGATTTATGATGCACAATGAATTTCTCATTAAGGCTTGAATTGAAAGTCATTTCAAATAACTAGTGTAATAGAAAATTAGTAAATTTTTGCTAGGTTTATTTTCACTGGCAATGAGCCATTAACGTGTTCTGAAAGAATTGAATGTGGACTTTCATTGGCAGTCAAGGATGTAGGAAAGTTCCTCATCTGTCAGATATTATCAAATGCTGCACAGTCTGGAATGTTGGCTTTATTTGTGTTTGAGTGCAGGAAGCTAGCCCATGTCTTTAGAAATTACTCCTTGCCTCTTCTCATCATGGCAGGTTATTTGTGACTAAAAAATAGTGTGTTTTAGAAAGTAAAAGTGCTTGCAATTATATCCTGAAAGTGAAGACAATTTTAACGCGTTTGTGTTTTTTTTGCAGATTTTGGACCCTTTTTTGAGCTTGAGAATGACTTGCCAGATGAACTAATCCGCTCAGATCCTTTAGTACTGACAAATGGCGGTGACTTGACTCAATTAACTGGCGTTGGCATGGTGCAGGATGCTGCCTCGAAGCACAAACAACTGTCAGAACTTCTTAGAGGCAGTGGTTCTAGTATCGGCATGGGACATGGCACTGGTGGTACCTCATCACGATCCATGGATAGTCCGGTTCAGTCTGTAGGCAGCCAAAGTCAACAGAATAGTCCCAGTATAGGAAGTTTAAGTAGTATGGTCAAGAGCCCTTT
This sequence comes from Hypanus sabinus, assembly GCF_030144855.1. Lineage (NCBI taxonomy): Eukaryota > Metazoa > Chordata > Chondrichthyes > Myliobatiformes > Dasyatidae > Hypanus > Hypanus sabinus. Next base: position 14,580,997 of record NC_082734.1, read on the forward strand.
AACTCAAGGTGGACTTACATCTCCGCCCAATATGGGGATAGGAGCAAGTGGAGCAAACCAGAGACCTCCAACACCACAGTCTGTGAACCCCCAGAAACATGATCAGCTTCATACGTCAGCAACAGGTCTAATGCCTGGTGTAAACAGTCCAACCAACCAGGCAGGGATGAGCATGAATGCTAATATGAATCCAGCTCTGATGAATAGTGGTAATACTCAGGGCATGATCCAAGGACAAGTGATGAATGGTTCTCTTGGTGCTGGAAGAGGAAGGCCTAATGTACAGTACTCAAGTCCAGGCATGTCCAACACAAACAACCTACTTGCTGATACGTTATCCCAGCAATCACCTCAGATGGCAACTGGTCTCAAAGGACCCCAGCCTGGGGCAATGAGCAAGGTAAGAGCGAAGCATTTTGTACTCCATTTACATTAACACCAAAATGAAGTTGAATTAATAAATATGACAGGCCTGTCCTGTTTTGACATTATTGGGGAATTAGCAAATATTTATTGGTACTGATGCTGAAAAGTTGAAATAAAGACAAAAGACTTGAAATACTGCATTTCATCTTGATGATTCACCATGAAAAGTTGTGGATGGAGGAATGGGGAGTGAGAGAAAATTAAGTAGCTGGGGAGAGGATTTGGAGGAGGAGAAGTCAACAGTTCAGCATGTGACTTGAACAGTTAAATGGTACAAGAGGGAAGAGTACAAAGTAAAATTCAGGGTAAAATGATTATTGAATAACACAAGTCCTGGAAGTAGTGTAAATGATTGCAGCAGGATAATTTTTTTTAATGCTCTGTGGGAAATGCAGAATGCACATTCTGCAAAAAGCAAATTATAGATGTTCCTGAATTAATAATGTTTGATTATTTGTGAAAATGCTATTGTTAAATTGGTTTATTATTGTAACATATACTGAAACAAAGTGAAACACTTTGTTTTCCATGCCATCAATACAGGCCATTTCATCACAATGCATTGTGGATAGAGTTTTACAGTCGGAGAGTGCAGTGCAAGCTCCCAATAAGATGCAAGGCCATAACGTGATAGAATAAGTTGAGGAATCCATCTCATCTTCCTAGCAAACCATTCAATAGTCTTATAACAGCAGGGTAGAAGTTGTTCTTGAGCCTGGTGATACATGCTTTTAGGCTTTTATATCTTCTGCCCCATGTGAGGGAGAAGAGAGAGTGTTCAGGGTGGAGTTTTACAAGAACAATGTTGAAGGTAGAGAACAAAGATCAAAGTCGAAATTAGTTGGAATGTTTCTGGAGTGAGCAGAGGTATTCCAAAAACTGTCATCCAATCTTTATTTGACTTGTCCATTGCAGGGAAGACTTTATGACAATAAAGAAACAAATTTCAACTACCTCAGAGTATATTCTCAGTCATACAGATACCTATGCTAGAATTTTTGGAGAGATTGTCGTCTTTACTAAATTAGCAGCTCTGATTCTAGTGGAAGTTCGTGTTAAAGTCATCTGAGGTTAATCACGTGTGCCAACAACCACGCATGCCCAGAAGTTAATAGATCTCTAATTCTGGAAAATCACTACACATTATAACATCTTTATCGGAATAAAAAGTCTGAAGGCATTTCACAATAATATTTGATGAAACTTTGAGACTGGGCTTTAGAGGAGATAATGACTGATCCATTGAAGACTTAATTAACAAGGTTTTAAGAAATTATTTAAAGCATAGAAGAAGTTCAGAGAGAGAAGTGTAAGTCCCGATGTATGGACTGTTAAATTCTGGGAAGGGAAGGAGTCCATATGTAGTAAATTTAAGCTACACGTAAATAATCACAAAACACTTAAGTTGTCCGCTTGGAAGTGTGGTGTGAAGGAAGACAAAAAGTGTGGGCATGGTTATGAGAATAATAGAATTCTCAAATTGACTTTTGATGCACTGATTTGTCGGTGGCAATTGAAAACAAATAGAAAATATAGAGATCACTGCAGCTATCATCTGTCATTTTCAGGGCTAAGTAAGAGCTTTTCATGTGCATGTTCATCTATACCATCACATCTTAACTTGGACGGAGTGATTTACTAGTTGATGTGAGCCACAGCCACAACTATTCAAATGTTCCTCTCGTAAATTTCTAAAATGTAAAATATATTTAAATTTTCTTAATTCCATCTGGAATCTATTATTTTAAGCTCTTTTTAAAATTAAAAGGGTTAAGGTTTATATCTGCAGTAATTTTTTTAACCATATTGATTTAGTTATTCCTTTTTGCATTTACTTTTTCTTTAGCTAATCTGTGTCAAATATTTAAATTTTTGAGAGCTAATTGGATTCTAAATATCTGCAAATATATATAAAAAATCTTGTACATTTTTCTGCATATTTAAACAAGAATGGAGTATTAATTTGGTTTTCGTAACTGGGTAACAGTTTTGGTGTAGTAGAAGGAAATATAGTCTTTGCTTTGACTGTTGGTTCTAAAGGAGTCTTTCTTTGAACAGTGAGACAGTATGCCCTGGGCAAAGCAGTTTCTCCTTTCACATGAATGACTGAGCATAAGTCTGGAGTCTGGATGAAGGTTGTTTGTATGGATTAGTACTGGGCTTTTCCTCCTTTGTTCTTATGCAGAGGTGTAGGTACCATCTGTTGTCTATGCACTTCAAGAAAATCAGTTCATTTTCTTCTCCCTCCCCCACATGGTAAACATTTTGTTTCCAGTCCAAACTCCTATTAATTGAATTTTATCTTTATCTTTAAATCTGTTAAATATGTTCATGCATTTGAAGTGGTACAAGTGCATTAATGCAAATTGTACTTATGAAATATTCTTGCTATTTTTGAGCTACAGATTAGAAAGTTTATCTAAAACATATTTAATATTGAAATAGTGTGCTTGAGAATGCAGGTATAGAATAATGGAAAACCCATTGTGTGCTTAGGCAGATTATACTGCACATCAGCAGTAAATACCGGAGCATAAATTCCAGTTAAATTAGTTAATTGCTAATTTTGTAATTTAATTGAAGCCAGCACTGTTTGATGTCTCTCTCTTGTGTAGGAGTTTGTTAAGTTAAGTTCATCAAGTTAGATAATATTTGTTATATTTATCAAAGCAACAGATTCATTTTGGAAAATGAGGTAGTGACCTTGGAGGTGTGATTGTCTTTTCCAGGTGTAAGATTGTACATTCTGTGATAAAAGTTGACAAATCATTCAAAATTTTTTTATTATTGTATTTAAGCTACCCTGGATAATTAGATGATGTCTAGCTTGATCACAACTCCTTGAAGTCCACCTTGCCAACCCATGTGACCAGCTCCTAGAAGTCCACCCTCCTTACCTTGTATGTTAAATAGCTTGCTAAATTGAGTATATACTTAAGGTGTACTCTTTTTCCTCTAATCTCATCTGCAAGCATCTTGTCATTGCTTCTCCATTTAATCTTGATAGCACTTTGTTGTTTAAACTGTCTTCACATTGTTTTCTTGTTAGTAGAGTTCACATGAGGGTGCCCACTTGAAAGTAGTATTAATGAGTAGTTGATACTCTAGCGGAAGCTGGGCGCTTGTAGGTGTCAGTAAAATGCAGTCATTAGTAAGAGGATCCCATTTAAGTATGGGGATAAGAATATATGAACTAGAAGCATAATTAGTCCTTTCAACCTTTTGAGCCAGCTCCAACATTTCAGCGCTGTTTCCATAATCATTAATTCCCTTAATGTCCAGAAATCTGTCAATCCATGTCTTGTATAACTTCTGAGTTGCCACAGTCTTCTGGCATAGAGAATTCCAAAGGTTATCACCCGCTGAAGAAAATTCTTCTCAACTTGGTCCTAAATGATCTAGCCTTTGTTTTCCCTACCTAACACACCTTGGCTTCTACCAATCTGTGAGTGTATAGCGTCCTGATGAAAAATCACAAACATGAAGTTTTATCTGTTAATGCTTGGCATTTTTTTCTTCAGTTTTCCAACATTATAGCATTTTGTGTTTTTAACTGTAAATTCTTGAAATCTGACAAGGAGGGGCCTGGTAAGTAATGCACTATATATAGGATACTATTTTTCTCCAGCCATTGAAAGTTGATACATTTCACTTATTATTAGCCATTTAGTGGATCATTGACCAACTTCCACACTTCAGCTGATGACTATAAGTAACCTTCAGATTAACTAGCATTCTACTGTCTCTAGATCTGCAAATAAGCTCATTTTAGGACAATAGTTATTTTAACACAAACAGAACCTAATGATACACAAAGAGCAGCAGGCTAGGCAGCATCTATAGGGAGAAGCGATGTCGATGTTTCGGGCCGGGCCGAGACCCTTCGTCAGGACGAAATGTCGACATTGCTTCTCCCTATAGATGCTGCCTAGCCTGCTGTGTTCTACCATCATTTTGTGTGTGTTGTTTGAAATTCCAGCATCTGCAGATTTCCTCGTGTTTGGTACATAAAGAGCTGCATTTTTCAACCTAGTTATTCAAAACTGTATTCAAAATATTCTAAGTTGTTATATTTTGATTTTTTTTTTAACATCCAATTTTAACAAACTTCAGAGTTCATCAACATACCATCATGGATATAACTATCTTCAGTTGTTTTGGCAACTACCTTTACCTATACCGTGAAGTCAGAATTGGGAATATCTTCTGTTTGCTAGTTTCACCTTCAGTTACATTTCTACACACTGTGGCTGCATATGCAGCCCGATTCAAACATGACAATTAACATTTAGATCTCTTGCCAGCCAGTAACTACTTCACAAGAAACTGATCAGATCTATTCAATGTATAATGAGACAACCAGTAACATCCTGAGGATCATTATTGATCAGAAATTTAAATGGGCCTGTCATATTAATATTATGGCTACAGGTTAAAACTCCTTAGTCTGACGCCCTCAGGACCTGACTAGTGCTGAATAATGGAAATTACTCTGGTCATCTTGCTCCTAAGCAGAACTTTGTTTAATTATAGATCTGGCCACGGAGGGAATTCATCCAAACCTAATGTTTCTATAAGTCAGGAGCATTGTACACTAATAGGTAAATTATCTACAAGTGAGTGCAGATATCAGTTAATTAAGATCTAAGATCCAAAGATAGAATGTATCTGTAGAATGTAGAATGTTAGTATGTATCTGTACTGTAAGTTCAAAAATGCCAGACCACCAGATTATTTTAGTTCATAGATTGCTGGACGAGAGTGTTTCAGCTTATATAAGAGATCAGAAGTCATGGTGAACACCTTTCCCTCTGATTCCTGCGCCTTTGTGCCATCCATAGAGCATGATTTAGGAGTACACTAGAATGCTTTTCAAATGTCAAGATGCCTGCAGTTCCAAAAGCACTTGTGGTCCGGTGATGCCTAGAACAGAGCAACCTGTTGCATCGCCTTTCGATCTACCACTTAAAGTGTGATTTCCACTGTTTAGTAAGTAGATCTCAGTATAACGTGGTTGCAGTAGGATGCACTGCAGCAACTTACCGCAGTATTTTCCAAGTTCACAAAGGCAAATAAAACATTAGGGTTGCAAAAGCACAGGGCATTGTTATTTCTTGGTTGCCGGTGTTTCTTTGTTGCTGGCTTAATATTCTAAACTTCCTATTAAATAGCCCCATAGATTGGCAGTGCCATATAGACTGCAGTAGTTTGAGGATTCAGTGTCACCTTTTCAAGAACTGGCTGGCACAATAAAAGTGAACTCTGCCAGCAGCACCCAAATCTGATAAATAAATTTGTGAACTAACATTTGGAAAAATGTTGTTTTTATTCTCTAGTCTGTTCTCACCAATATACATCTTCTTTTCTCATTTTCCCACATTGCTTCTTCCAGTTCCCCTCTTATTTTGCTTCGTGTTTATTTAGGCTTTCTTCCAGGGGTTGCATCATGTTGCTATACCAGTAATTCACATTTTTAGTCTGTAGTAATGTTTTGTTTGTGTTCTGTTAAATTCTGAAGCAATACAATTGTATTGCTAATGTCCAGGAAGATAATTTGCAAATTGAGGGCAAAATTTGTGGTCGTGGTTTAATCATCTGAAGGGTACTTTGTGAGTGTATCTATTTGAAGTGGTTAGATTTGCTGTAAAACCTTTTTTTTTGAATTTTATAGTAACACATTTGATGCTGCTTGCAAATCATCTACAACACTTAAGATGCTGATTATTAATTTCTCTTCTCAAGTGCCTTTGTAGTGCACATATTCACCAGCTGGAAAAAAAATTGTCAACAAATCTGACATCTCTGCCTATAACTAAATCTCTCGTTCTCTACTTTAGATATCACCACAATGCTCCCTTGTTTGTTAATCTATTAAAGTGAAATTATGTTAAATTATCCTTGTGTTTTAAATTTCATTCTCAGTAAGAGCGTTCTTGATTTTTAAGAATTATGACTATTACATTAAACTATAGAATTGAGTTAAAATTCTAAAGTACATGGATTTTATCTTCGCAACATGCATTGTGGTTCAAGAGAACGTTTGAAATACTGTACTGTATATGTATTTGAAATGAATGCATTTGGCTGCAACCAGTAACATTGCCGCAGTGGTGACTTGGTGTCAGATTAAAAAGTGGAGATTATCTTTTCTGCCACTGGAAATGGAGAGTATCAAAGTACCGGTAACTTCCAGATGTAAATTGAGATGAGCATAATTGAGAAATTATAGCATTGTTTTTATATATTAAAGCTTATTTTGGCTTGTGTATGATGCCAAAACATTAAAAGAAACTAGGGTTGGTGAAATAAGCCAAATTGAAAATGTGTTGCTAGTGCATCTATATATTTTATCAATACCATAAATATTTTTTTCAGAATTTTCCTTGCTTATAATGTCAACTCCAAATTTCCAAAATTATTAGTTTTTCCTAATAAAATTCTTGTACCCCCCCCCAAAAAATCTTCACATCATTGCTTAATGTAAAGTTGGGAGGAAAAGCATCAGATTTATATGAAATCATTCTATTGCCAAAAGCATATTTTTGAGACATTAATTTTGTTATGGTTGGTAAATAAAATGCTTGTTGGTGGCCAGAGTCATTGCTGTATTTAATACTTTTATTTACAGCAAGGTGCCTTTTGATTTATGCCATACCTTCAGATAGATTTATTTAATCCAGATATGTATTTGGCTGTAATGGTACTATTGCCAGAACAGTGACATGGTACATGGTAAATCAGATTTTTAAAGTATCATATGAAATTCTGTGCTTTTCATTTCAACCTGTAGGTTAGAAAATGTTATAAGTGAATTTTTAACTGACAAAATGGTTTAGAATTTTTATTTGAGGCTTGAATATAATGAAATCCTGATACAGACCTCTTAATTGAGAAGTTACGTGTGAGTATTGCCCTGTTACCATATTCATGTTACAGTATTTTGATGCATTGGGATAGAACAAAGCAAAATCTGTTAACTCACTTTTAAAAACATCATAGTCTGTGGTAACCTCTTGGGCAAAATGCATTATCATTCTTAACAGTTCTTACAGAAATGCCTTGGACATTAAAACAAATTGACTTTTATTACTAAGGCTACCAGGATGCTGTTATTTTATAAATGCAAGATACTTTAGTGAGATAACTTGCAATAAACTTTATTTCTAAGATTTCTTAGTGAAGTTCTCTGTCATTTTCAGTTTTGTATTGAGAATATGCTTCCTTATCTGAAACCAGTTCAGGGCATATTCAGAATATCAAAAATTAAGTCCAGAAAATACATATATATCTCTCCATTTGCTCATCTGGGACAAAATTTCTTTTCATTATATCTTTGGCTAGTTGTTATAGAATGTAAGATTATGTAATATTTAATGTAATATGCCTCTACATGCCCTTATGAGCTATAGTAAATATTCATCTAAAATAATTAATGCAGAGTTGAACTACCTCCTGGATTTTACTCTTTTTAAATCTTGCAAAGTTGAACTTGGAACTTTTCTGTACATCTTGTACACAACATAGAACAATACCTGCTCTCAAAATGCAAGAAAATGTCTGTTACAAATTTACAAACATTTTCTATACTAATGGTTGTGCAGCCTATTTCTCTTGCATTTGGTTTGCCAAAAATGTTAACTACATGGGTATTGGTATTGTTCAAAAGCAGTTTGATTTGATAATCCATCTTTTAAATAAGTTGTGGTCCATTTTCCCCCCCCCCAGTATATTTGAATATATACTGATGAAGCTTCAAGCAAACAGATCAGGAACAGTATCTGCAAAAGATAACTAATTCTGTTCATTTTTAACTTGTAGATGGGAATGATGGGAACTCCAAGTCCTTATGGACAGCCTTATGGTCAAAACGCTAGTCAGACTCTGGGTACCAGTGGACTTGGCCAGCAGATGCAGAATAAGGGAGGACTAGGAAACAGTTTGCCTCAGTTTACAATGGACAAGAAGCCTGCTGGTAGTGTGGGGATGCCAAACCTGGTGAGTGTTGATAGGTTTACATTTTACTTTTGTTTTCTTATATCATTATTTGTGGCATATCATTTTAATCAGTTTTGTTGCGAATGCTAAAGTAGATGTTATGAAGTTTTTAAAATCATTATGCTCTCTTGTTAATACAGAACGTAGCATGGGAGAGGATAGTGACATATACTAAAACCCCAAGATCCTTATGCATCACATTGCTTTGTAGTCTTGTTCCATTTAAATAATTAGCTTTTTCATGGTTTCTTCCAAAATGGATTTCCTTACGTTTTCCAACATTGCACTCCATCTACTAACTTGCCCTATCATTTAACCTATCTAAATCCCTTTGCATTCTTTTGTCCTCAGTTTGCTAACCTTCCTAGCTTTGTATAATCACCAAATTTGGCTTTAGTATGCTCATACCCTACACCCAAATTAATATTGACTTGTAAATAGTTGGTATCCAAGAGTTGTTCCCTATGGTACTCTGCTGGGAACTGGCCAATTCATCCTGGCTTGCTTTCTATTAGCACCTGTCTATGCTGTTTATATGATAAACCACACCCCACACACATACCCCACTTGCTCGATCTTTATGCAGTAATTTTTTTTACATGGCATCACATCAAATTCTTTCTGAAAATGAAAAATTACAGCAGATTACAGTATCTGCTGGTTCCTGTTTATCTACTGTTTGTGATATCCTCAAGGAATCCTTGAAAATTCACCACACTTTATGTACCTTACATGAAACTATGATTCTACTTGATGGTCTTAAAAATTTCTAACATCCTTAAGTCTGCTTATTAAGGTTGTAGCATTTTGCTCAAAGTAAATTTATTAAAGTACTTGTATGTCTCTGGATTCAACCCTGAGATTTATTTTCTTTCGGGCATTCACAATAAATAACAAGAAACAATGAAAGACTGCCCTCAGTAGAGCAACAACCAATGTAATAAAGAGAAATAACTGTGCAAATGCCAGAGAAGAAAAATAAATAAGTAATAAATATCAAAAACATGAGATGAGCAGTCCTTGAAAGTAAGTCTATAGGTTGTGGGAGCAGTTCAGTGATGGAGCGAGAGAAGTTATCCCCTCTGGTTCAAGAGCTTGATGGTTGTGGGGTAATAACTGTTCCTGAAACTGGTGGTGTGTGTCCTCTAGCTCCTGTACCATCTTCCTGATGGCAGCAGTGAGGAGAGCATGATTTGGATGGTGGGGGTCCTTTGGATGCTGCATTCCTGCAATAGTGCTCTGTGTAGATGCGCTCACTGGTAGGGGAGTTCTTTTACATGTGATATATCCATTGGTAGGCTTTTCCGTACAAGGGCATTGGTGTTTCTATACCAGGCTCGGAAGTAACCAGTCAATATACTCTCCACCACACATCCATAGAAGTTTGTCCAAGTTTTAGGTGATGTACTGAATCTTCACAAACTTCAAAGAAGGAAGAGGTGTTGCCCTGCTTTCTTTGTAATGACACTTACAGTGGCATGCAAAATTTTGGGCACGCCTGTCAAAATTTCTGTTACTGTGAAAAGTGAATAGAAGGTGAACTGATCTCCAAAAGTCGTAAAGTTAAAGATGAAACATCCTTTTCAACATTTTAAGCAAGATTAGTGTATTATTTTTGTTTTGTACAATTTTACAGTGGGGGGAAAAAAAGAGGAAAGGAGCACCATGCGAAAGTTTGGGCATCCCAAGAGATTTGAGCTCTCTGATAATTTTTACCAAGGTCTCAGACCTTAACTAGCTTGTTAGGGCTATGGCTTGTTCACAGTCATCGTTAGGAAATGCCAGGTGATGCAAATTTCAAAGCTTTATGAATACCCTGAGTCCTCAAACCTTGACCTAACAATCAGCAGCCACAAGCTCCTCTAAGCAGCTGCCTAGCACTCTCAAAATTAAAATAAATGATGCCCACAAAGCAGGAGAAGGCTATAAGAAGATAGCAAAGAGTTTTCAGGTAGCCATTTCCTCAGTTCTTAAAGTAATTAAGAAATGGCAGTTAACAAGAACGGTGGAGGTCAAGTTGAGGTCTGGAAGACCAAGAAAACTTTCCGTGAGAACTGCTCGTAGTCTAGAAAGAGAAATCAAAACTGCCTTTTGACTGCAAAAGACCTTCAGGAAGATTTAGCAGACTCTGCAAAGGTGGTGCACTGCTCTACTGTGCAGTGACACCTGCACAAATATGACCTTCATGGAAGAGTCATCAGAAAAAAACCTTCCCTGCGTCCTCACCACAAAATTCAGCATCAGAAGTTTGCAAAGGAACATTTAAACAAGCCTGATGCATTTTGGAAACAAGTCCTGTGGATTGATGAAGTAAAAATAGAATTTTTTGGCCACATTGAGCAAATGTATGCTTGGAGAGAAAAAGGTGGAAAATTTCATGAGAAGAACACCTCTCCAACAGTTAAGCACAGGGGTAGATTGATCATGCTTTGGGCTTGTGTTGCAGCCAGTAGAGGGAAGAACGAATTCAACTTAAATACCAGCAAATTCTGGAAGCAAATATCACACCCTTTGTAAAAAAAAAAAAAATCTGAAGATGAAAAGAGGATGGCTTCTACAAATGAATAATGATCCTTCCTAAACACACCTCAAAATCTACAATGGACTACCTCAAGAGGCATAATCTGAAGGTTTTGCCATGGCCCTCACAGACCCCTGACCTAAATATCATCGAAAATCTGTGGATAGACCTCAAAAGGCAGTGCATGCAAGACAGCCCAAGAATCTCACAGAACTAGAAGCCTTTTGCAAGGAAGAATGGGCAAAAATCCCCCAAACAAGAATTGAAAAACTCTTAGCTGGCTACAGAAAGTGTTTACAAGCTGTGATACTTGCCAAAGGGGGTGTTACTAAGTACTGACCATGCAGGGTGCCCAAACTTTTGTTTTGGGCCCTTTTCCTTTTTGTTACTTTGAAACTGTAAAAGATGGAAATAAAAAATGAACTTGCTTAAAATATTAAAGAAATGTGTCATCTTTAACTTTGCCTTTTGGAGATCAGGTCATCTTTTACTCGCTTATCTATTCACAGTAACAGAAATTTTGACCAGGGGTGCCCAAACTTTTGCATGCCAATTTATGTGTTGGATTCAAGGCAGATCATCTGAAATGAAAACAGCAAAGAATTTAAGTTTGCTAATTCTCTCCAACCCTGATCCCCTGAGATCTGGTTCATGGACTTCTAGTTTCCTCCTCCTGAAATCAATAATCAGCACCTTGATCTTGCTGACTTTGAGTGAGTGGTTATTGTGGCACCACTCAGCCAGATTTTTAATCTTTCTCCTATATGCTGATCCATCACCACCTTTCATTTGGCCAACAACAGTAGTGTTGTCAGCAAACTTAAATAAACTTAGCCGCACAGTCAGAAGTATAAAGTGAGTTGAGCAAGGGACTAATCAGACAGACTGGTCGTGCACCTGTGGTGATGATTGTGGAAATGTTCTTGCCAATCTGAACAGACTAGAGTCTGCAAGTGAGGAAATTGATGATCCAGTTGCACAAGGGTGTATTGAGGCCCAGGTCTTGAAGCTTATTGATTAGTTTTGAGGGGATGATAGTATTGAATGGAAGGCTGTAGTCAATGAAGAACATTCTGATGAATGCATTGTCGCTATCCAAGTGTTCCAAGGTTGAGTGAAGAGCCAATGAAATGGCATCTGTTGACCTGTTGTGATGATAGACAAATTGGAGAGGATACAAATTGCTTCACAAGCAAGAGTTGATGTGTTTCATCACCAACCTCTCAAAGCACTTAATCACAGTGGACGTAGGTTGAGACAGGTTACCACATTCTTCTTATGCTTCAGTATGATTGAAGCAAATGGGTACCTCAAGCTGCCAAAGCAAGAGGTTAAAAATATTTGTGAACACTCTCTAGCCATTTGATCAGCACACGTCTTTATTACTCAGCCAGGTACCCTATCTTGGCCAGGTGCTTTCCGCAGGTTCACCCTCCTGAAGGACATTGGTCTTGGAGACTGAAGTCACAGGGTCATCGGAGGCTGTGGGAGTTTATGAAAATGGCCTGTGTTTTGACAGCATTCAAGCCCTGCCACAGCTGACGAGTTTCCTTCAGTGATTCAGCTTTGGTCTGGAATTGCCACTGTTGTGACCCTCAGTGCATTGCAGATCTCATGGTTCATCCAGGGCTTTCAGCTGGGAAATATTCAGAATGACTTTTGTGGGGACACATTTTGGTTTTTTTATAAAGTCTGTGACAGCCATGTTGGATTCATTCAGATCCTCGATCCTTAAATACTGCCCGGTCCACCAACTCGTTGCAATCCTTTGCCTCTGACGACCATTTCTTCATTGGCCTCATTTCTGGAGCCATGTTCTTCAGTCTCTGTCTGTATGCAGGTAGAAGGAGGGGAGCTAAGTGATCATATTTCTTGAAATGTGGCCTAGGCATGGAGCAGTAGGCTTTCCTAATCGTAGTATAACAGTGGTCAAGTGTGTTGTGGCCCTGGGTGATGCAGGTGATAATTGGGCAGATATTTCTTCAAACAAGCCTGATTTGAAATCTCCAACAATGATTTGAAAAGAGTTGGGGTAAACTGTTTGCTCACAGCAGCACTCAGTACCTTGAGTGCCTGCTTAACGTCAGCCTTTGGCATTATGTAAATGCCGGTCAGGGTCATGGAGGAGAGCTCTCTTGGTAAGTAGAACAGTGAAAGAATTAGATGTTTGGTTAATTGAGCTGTAGCATCCAGCTTCCTTTCTCCCTGCTCTTTTAAACAACGATGGTTTTGTTTAAATTCACTGGAAACCCCCCACCCCAGGATTAGAGGCAATTCTAATAGATTACAATCAATGCACCCACCTCTTTTAAGGTCCTGGATGTAAACCATCAAATTTAAGGGTCTTGGCCCAAAACATCGACTGTTTATTCATTTCCATAGATGCTGCCTGACCTGTTGAGTTCCTCCAGCATTTTGTGTGTGTTACTTTGGATTTCCAGCATTTGCAGATTTTCTTGTGTTTGAGATTCAAGGACTTGTTTGCCTTTAGCAGCATTAGTTTTCTAGGGTGCTGGAAACGAGACTGTATTAAGTCTCATTTTAGTCGATCAACAATTATTTAGAATCTCTGCCCATTCCTCCATTTCCTAGTAAGAATTTTAGTCATCCTGCACTGGACCAATATTTGAGTATATACTCTTTTCCTTTAAACATATTTCTAAAAGCTGTTTTGTCTTTTTTATATTACTTGAGCAAACATTGCTCTTAATATTTTCTCCCTAAGTTTTGTCATTTGGTTTTTAATAAAAATCCACAATTTTGTGGCCTATTTCTAATCTTTACAATATTGTACATCTTTTTTGTTAAAAATTACCTGGTATCCATACATTTGTTTCTTAGCCATAGGTACTGTCTTTCTTGTACAGCCTGCTTTTCTCACTGGAATGTACCTATGCAAAATATTTAAGAAATGCCTCCATAAATGTCTGTCATTATTGATCTAGTGTTTTACTCTTTAATTTTTTTTGGTCCACTTCAGCGAAGTCTTGCTCATACTGGTGTAATTTCCTTTTGAAGTTTTGGACACTCATATCAGAGCTAAATTTCTTGTTCTGAAGCTGAAGTTAAAATTTTACCAAGCTGTAATCATTTATTGTGCGATCATTAGTTGATACTTCAAAATTAATCACTTTTGTATACTGCTTTGACACCCACCACCCAAGATGTGTACTGTACTCAGAACACCACCACCTAATAAAACTCATGTTCTGTACTGTCAGAGGGCACAGGATTGGCTCATGAAGATGCTATCAACATGTTCACTTCTTTCTTTCCACCTTGATTTAGATGTATTGCAGGATCTAAATAAGGGGTTTTCTATCAAGTAACTACTAGATTCTTTTATTACAACAGTTCAAGAAGGTGGGACATCATTGCCACCACCACCTCAGAGCAAATAGACAGTGAATACAGTTTAGTTGGGAAGTCAAGCATCTGATAAATGAGATGAACACAAAACCATCAGACCAGTTGGTAGTGTTTTGATCAAAAAGCCTGTTGAGAGAACTTCACCTGTTATATACAAGAACATCGTTATGACTGAAAAAAGATGTGACCGTTGCAAAAGAGAAGGGTATTGAATGGTATTGCTGTCTAAACATCACTGTTAAATAGGATAGTGAAGAAACTTGTTCCACTGAACCCTAAACAAATTGATAGAATTGATCCTTAAGTTAGCATGTGTGTTGAATTGATTATGCTAGTTAAATTTAAATCTGTGATAGATCTTTTTGTTTTATCATTAGTTAGTCTTATTCAGATTTGTGTACCCAATTTTGACTAGCACCTGTATAAAGAGAGTTGTACTGTTGTAATTCTGCATAAATGAGATTCCAGTTGTCCATTAATGTGAATTTAAAAGATTCCAAGACTACTTAATACGACATGATTTTTTATCATTGTTATTACTTAGTTATTATTGACTTGTTAAATATAGATTACTCGATTGGAATCTCATTGTAGCTTGTGAGATCTTGCAGTGTGCAAATTGGTTGTCATATTCTGTTTAACAATTTTGACTACTTCTAAAGGTGCTGTTTTGGATTGAAATTCTGATGTTAAAGTGCTACATTAATTAATAAAGTTCTCTTTTTGAAGCCACAGCAACCTTCTCCAGTGCAACAAGGAGGAATGGGGCAACCTCCAGGGCAGGGGATGGGTTCTGCACCCACAGCAGATCCAGAGAAACGGAAACTCATCCAGCAACAGTTGGTTCTGCTCCTACATGCACACAAATGTCAGCGTCGGGAACAAGCAAACGGTGAGGTACGGCCCTGCAACTTGCCTCATTGCCGAACTATGAAGAATGTCCTCAATCATATGACGCACTGTCAGGCTGGCAAATCTTGTCAGGGTGAGTATGGACTCAGCTGGTAATGTAATACAGTTAGGAGCTTGTACTCTTTTGGTTGTGCAGAGTTTTTTATACTGTTTCAAGTTATCCAGCATAGTCCTGGATGTTAGTTTTGTACTGTGTATATTCCTCCAAAATGTACCTTAGCTCTTTGTACGTTCGCTTCCATTGGGCACATGATGATGCCGAATGCTCATCTAAATCACCAGGTCAGACTTATGAAGAACCTGTTTCTATTGCAGTTGACCTGTGATTACATCCTGTTAATACCACCTGCTGTAGCAAAGAGTGGAATTTCTGTGGTGATTTAGTTGAGGTATCAGAGTTTGGAACTTTTGTTTTAAATTTCTTTGAATGTGGAGTTCTGATTAATTGATGTTTTTTGTTTGCCCTAATTGTTTCATTTGTTGCTGATCGTTTCCAGTTGCACACTGTGCGTCATCACGCCAGATCATCTCCCATTGGAAGAACTGCACAAGGCACGACTGTCCTGTTTGTCTCCCTCTGAAAAATGCTGGGGACAAACGCAACCAGCAATGTAAGTACTGCTTTGAAAGTCTGAAAAAACCATGGCACAGAAGATCCACAGTATTAAAATTCTTTATAATCTTGGTTTCATGACTTCATTTGATTCACTCAGACTTTGTTAAACTTACTTAAGAAAACTTGCAGTATGGGCTACAAGTAGGTGATTCCTTTATAATTGTGACCTCTCATCAGAGCTCCAAAAAGGGAGATAAAGCAAGTTTTAAGGTATTATTGTGTCATCAAGGTAAAACTGATTGAAACAAGGCAAGACTTTAGTTTGTTCACAGAAAATGAAGTAGCTCAAAATTACGTGCAGCAATACTTAGATAACATATTGCAGTAACTTTTGATAAGGGCAGTCTGTTATAGCAAAAGGTGTGTTATCCACATAAACTAAATTATAAATTCAACTTCTTTTCATTTTCCACAGCATTATTAACTGGTGCAGCAGTAGGATTAGGAAATTCATTGGGGTCAGTAGGGGTTGGACAACCAACCACGCCAAGTATAAACACTACCAGTCAGATCGACCCAAGCTCTATAGAGCGAGCCTACGCAGCGCTTGGACTCACGTATCAGGGTAATCAAATGCAGCCTCAACCTGCAATGCAGAACCAGCAATCGTCTCAGCCTTCACAGGGGCACCAACCTATACGGTCTATGAATACATTGGGTAGGTACAAACAAGCTGCATTTAAAGCAGTACCAGTTGTTAAAGATGATTTGTTGTCGGGTTGTCACTGTGCAGTCCATGAAATATTCACATTCCATTTTATAGATACCTAGTGAAATAATCATTAAATATTGATAATTTATAGATTTAAAAAGGAATTAATTTTCTCAGATTGTATCAAAATATATTAGAGCTCAGTTTCTACTCAGAATTAACTACTGATGTCTTCTGAATAGCTTATTTTCCCATTGTGATATAAATACTGGACAAATTCGTGGCAGTGTATTGAAGCTTTTTAAGTTGTTTAAAATTGTACAATGTAATCAGTGTTGGTAGTGGCAATTAATAATAAGCAATTTTTATATAGATGTAGACACACACACACACACACACACACACACACACACACATTCTTTTTCAACATAATTGTGATTCTTGTTTGAAAAATCAACCCATTTTACTCATGGGGTAAAATTGCAGTGGCAAACATAATTTTAAAAAGGCATTAAATTTGTTGATGCATTATTAGCCTATGATAAGAAAATATCAACCAGATAGTCATCAAATGTTTTAGAATTCTTCAAGTGTCTTCTATATGTGTTTTGTAGGTACCAATCAGATGGGTGTAAATGGAAATAATGTGGGTGTGCAGGCCTCCACTCAGCAATCCAGCTTACTGCACGATGCTATGTTACTGCCATCCATGACTCCATCAAAGTAAGTTTGAAGATTCATTTTCAGTCTCTGTTGGATTCTGATGTTTTTAATCCAATGTTTTTTAGTCAAGAAAGAAACACAAAACTTGTTGCTTCACAATCATTTTGTTAGATTGTGGATAATCAGAGGCTTTTTCCCAGGGCTGAAATGGTTGCCACAAGAGGACACAGGTTTAAGATGCTGGGGAGTAGAGTACAGGGGAGTAAGTACATAGGAGTTTGCAGGGGTAAGTTTTTTACTCAGAGTGGTGAGTGCATGGAATGGGCTGCTGGCAACGGCCAGATAGGGTCTTTTAAGAGACTTTTGGATAGTTACATGGAGCTTAGAAAAATAAAGGGCTTATAGGTAAACCTAGTAATTTCTAAGGTAGGGACATGTTCTGCACAACTTTGTGGGCTGAAGGCCTGTATTGTGCTGTAGGTTTTCTACGTTTCTATGTTAGACGTTAATAGAGAAAATGAAAATTGGAAAATGGGCACTAACGGGAGCAGAAGCTAGTAGCAGAAGGCAGAACAAAGACTAAGATGGCATTGCCTCATGGTCAGCTCTTTTAAACACATTCATAAGAAACATTCCATTCAGATTTGCAGATAAGACCCCTTATTCAAATAATGCAGCACCAGGGAAGCTTCCAGAACTTTCCAGAATTATACAAATTAAACACTAGGGGACACACTGAGCAACTATATATACATACTGTAGTTATTAGAAAACATACACATTTGTGTACGTAATTATATAAAATACAAGCAGTTAATTGTTAAACTGCAAAGAAAATAACAATTAAGCAGTCTAATCCAACATGTACTGTTTCATATATTTTTTTTACATATCTTTCAGTGTGAATATATAAAATCCACTTTGATTGCCAGTGTTGACTTTGTAACTAAGAGATTCATTACCTTTTTATAAGTTCTGTTGTCAAATCTATCCTGTTGTGACGGAACCATGGAATTAAGCATTATTTCAATGCTTGTTAAACATTTGTTGCCTAAATGTACAGAATGATTTGAAATCTGTATAGGGGAGATTTTAAATGTGCTTTTCTCTTCTTCTATATAACTGATGTCAACTTTTGATATTTTCAGCCAAATGTTAAGCGATGGCACAGGTGTTGGCAATCTAAATGCGGTGCCAACAGCAACACCCCCTTCAAGTACTGGCATTCGGAAATCATGGCATGAAGATGTCACTCAGGATCTACGCAATCATCTTGTGCACAAATTGTAAGTAAGATAATTTATTCTTGATAGTCAGATGTTAATTACCTTGGCAATCATATTAAATGACTGTACATGTGAATAATACTTGCAAACTACTTTTCTCAACATCCTTGCTCCTTCATATTTGTAACTGTCCTTTTCTGTTGACTTAATTGTTTTAATTCTAGTACAACATTTGTCTTATTTTCCAAGGTTACGTAATAATATTGGGCTAGATTTTGCAGTCAGCTGGATGCTTGTGTTTAGTTTTATACAAATGTAACTGAAGTAATCCTCTCAGCAGGAATGGAGAAAACTATAGGGGGTTATTCACAATAATGTTTTATGTGCCAAAAGCTTTAGAATATAGTTGATACATTGAGAGGTGTAGTCTAAACTAGCCTTAATTATAAAATGACTGACAGGCCAATCTTAATATGGACAGTTAAGGATGCAATGTATGTTTCAGAAGTGTTGAGATCTATTTTTAAAAATTAGCTTTAAAAATTCTTAACACTGAAGAAACTTTGGGCACTTTTTTTTAAGCAAGAATAATTAGTTTCTTGAGGCTATTTTCTTCCACTCAAATCAAATAAGGAAGCATTTCCAGCACTGCCTCTGATCAGCACAGGATCTGTTGCATGCATTCTGATGTAGCCCACTGCAGCTTTTCACTTTCTCAGTATTTTCTGGATTTGCTGCACAGTGATGTCCCCAAAATTGCTGTCAATTATGGCAATCATGACTCATGGTAAAGCAAAATCTGGTCCTCATAATAATAAAATCTTATTTTAGATTGCTATAGATGAGCAGTGGATGGGATATAAGCAATTGGAAATGTAGTAAATGAATAAAGCATTGAACTTTTGGAAGACGTAATAAATTGGATAGGTAACAGATTAAATACACAGCCTATTTAAAGTAGAAATAATGTATAACGTATGTACAGTGTAGTTTCACTGACCAGAATCAGGAAGATTGAGACAAAACTGATTTGTAGAAAAAAATCAGCACGTTCACGCATGCATGCACACCTGCCCACGCAAGGCTTCATGGTCATGGTAGTCTTTCTTGGGGTGAACACAAGTTTTAAAGCAGCATCTTTTTTTGTGAAAAGGGAAAATCCTTCTTTCAATTAGCAAAAATATGTACTAATGTAGGTCTTTCATAAAAGCGAACTGTTGTAAAGCGAATGTTAAGAAAGCGGGGGACAGCTGTAAATGAGAATTATTGTTTTAAAATGGAATTCAGAGCAATTACCTGGCATGTATGTGTATGTCTGTTTCAAATTGTAACATCTTTTTAAGAACTTTAGTTTTGTCAATGGAAGCTGAGAGAAAAAAGTTCATAAAGTTAATCGTGTGTCTCATTTGGGAACACCATGCTATAGGAAGGATCTCAAGCCCTCAAAAAGGCTGATAAAGAGGTTTACACAAATCATAGCTGTCTAAGGAATTCCAGTTTTGTGAAGATTCCAAAGAAGCTAGGTGTTTTTCTTTGATTAGAGAAGCATTAAAGAAGTTTTGATAGATGGTATTAATGAGGGGGAACTGCTTCTATAGTCAGATGAAGCAGTAACCAGAAGTTACCAACACAAGATTCTTGGCAAAAGAACCAGGTGCAATGTGAAGAAAAATGACATTTCCACAATGTGAAAGTCTATAAAGGTGATGGTAGTGGATTTATTAACAATTTTCAGAAGGGAGCTATTAGATAAATATTGGAAAGGGAAAAGGTTTACAAAGCTATGGGGAGAAAGCAGCAGGAACAAACTAATGGGATCCAGAAGAGGCAAAATTGCTTCAATGTATAGCTTAACTGGAGAGGGCAATAAATGTTTAGAATAATGGGGAACTTTTCAGTAACTAAGTTTCTTGATACTGTTGTGGGATATTTGATACTTAGGACATTTGACACCTCACCACCAGGTTCAAGAACAATTATTATTCTTCAACCATCAGGCTCCTGAACCAGCATGATCAACTTCACTCTCCTCAACACTAAACTGATTTCACAATCTTAAAAACTCAACTTTCAAAGTTGGCACAACTCATGTTCTCAGCATTTATTTGTTTATTGTTTGAGTTTCTTTGCATCTCTACAGTTTGTCTTTTGCACATTGTGTTTGTCAGCCTTAGTAGTTTTTCAATGTTTCTATTGTATTTCTTTTATTCTACCATGAATGCCTGCAATAAAATAAATCTCAGGGTAGTATATGGTGACACGTGCATTGATAATAGATTTACTTTGAACAGAACATAGCTACCTCATTGTGCACTGTTTTATTCTAAATACATTGTGAATAATGTTTTCTGCATGTGAAATTAGTATGTTAGTATGACTGAATTGAATTTTAAGTTAGGGTGCCTAAGGTGACAATTACGGATTTCTTTTAAGTAAACTGCCATTTAAATTAAAGTTTAATGCTGCCTTTCTACTTGTTTGAAGTTCACTTCAAAAATTTTGGCCTAGTTTGCACCTAAGTTTTAAATCATTACTTCATTTAATGTAGAGTTCAAGCCATATTCCCAACACCTGATCCAGCAGCATTAAAAGACAGACGAATGGAAAACCTGGTGGCTTATGCAAGGAAAGTCGAAGGTGACATGTATGAGTCTGCCAACAGCAGGGTAAGTTGTAATTTAATGTTTTTCTAGAAATAATTTCAACTTGTTAGAGTGGAAAATCTGGTGTTGTTTCTTTCTGGTCTGTTTTGTTAAATATGCAAGCATGTATGTTGGGAGCTGTTTGAGAAATGAATTGCACAGAATGCTAATTATAGTTTAAATGGTATAGTACTGTCAAGTGAATAGTACCCGTTACAACCATTCTGTATTTTATCAAAAATAGAGGCAAACTAATCATAAGAATGAGAGTAGGCCAATTAGCTCTGAGCCTATACAAGCATTCTTTGAGGTCATGGCCTATCTCTATAGCTCTGCCTTTAGAAGTCCTCAGCCATTATTTAAAATCAGCAATTGACCTAATGCCCATAGAGAAGTGACATCAGCCATCCTTCATAAATGGACTATTTATCGGCAATTTATGGAAGCCTCTCTGCCTATGCCCACCTCCAAGGTAATAGGTTGGTGCTGTCAGACTCTTAATACTGACAAACCTTTGATTAAATCTATCTTCTCAAATTCAAAGAATTATGACCCTAATTCACAAGATCTCTCCACTGGAGACCCCAGTTATCACTGTGGTTAATCTATCCTACATTCTCTCTAAGAGCAATTTATCCATCTGGAGGTGAGGTACATGAGCTGGCGGTCAACACTCTAGGTGTTTTTTTGTATGACGTATACAATCAGTGGCCAATTTATTAAGTATCTCCAGCCACAGAAATGCTACTCACTGGATGATTTTTTTTGTTTTCCATGCCATTCTCTGTAAAACATTCCGTGTGAAAACACCAGAAGATCAGTTTCTGAGATACTCAAACCACCCCATCTGACACCTACAATCATTTCACAATCAAAGTCACTTGGATAAATTTCTCCCCCATTCTGATGTTTGGTCGAAACAGCAGTTTATGTTCAGAAAGTTGTAAACTCAGCCAGTTCCAACGTGGGCACTAGCCTTACCAATATTGAGGACACCTTCAAAAGGCAATGTCTCAAAAGAGCAGTATTGCATCTTAAGGACCCCCATCACCCAGGCCCACCTCTCATTACTACCATCAAGGAGGAGGTACAGGATTCCGCGCACAGAGACAAAAAGGTTGCCAACCCCTGCTCTAGTCAAACAAGCTGATAGCAGTTCTGTGGTCATACTTTCTTTACAGAGAATGCATAGGGCTACTATAACAGCTTGTGAATGAAAATGAAACATTGATACTTTTGTGTTGGGTTCAAATGTACACTGGTAGCAGGGAAGGAAGCCACTAATTTATACTAGCTCTCTCTTTGGAACCTCTTGGTTCATTCCTTTCTCTGATCTTGCTGCTTTTTTGTTTGTAACGATCAGATTTTCTTGACATCCTTGTGTTAAAGTAAAAATAAGTTTATCTTTTGTAAATTCAGGCTGAGTACTATCATCTGCTGGCTGAGAAGATCTACAAGATTCAGAAAGAACTTGAAGAAAAGCGCCGCACTAGGTTACAGAAACAGGGTGTGATGCCAAATCAAGGTGGTCTGTTGTCTACAGGAGGAGCCCAGCCCCCTAGCATGACACAGTTGCAGAGTGGACTCCCTCCAAGTAAGAAGCCAGAGTTTTACACACTTTCAAAACTTTTCTTGAAATATGAATTCATTAATGAAACTTCAGTTCATTTACACTAAGCAAATTGTTGAAAGAGTGGGTTTTTCCATTTTTATAGTATTTGGCCATTATGTAAAAATATATATACTTTTTTGGCTAATTATTAAACATGACCATAATTTTCAGTTATTGGGCATGTCATTGAAGTTGGTTGCTCATTTTAATTCACATAGCTCAAATCAGTTTATTAACAAAATAAGTTTGTCTCCTTGAAAGCATTAAACAGCATGGAACTGATAATTCAGTGTACTTATGAATAATTTTTGGATGTTAGCTTCATTAGCTGGTGTCTGATGAAGCTGAGTATAGCATATTCATTATATAACCCTAGATTAATAAAGGAAAACGTTGTTAGGTGACTCCTGCTATAAATTTATCTTGTTTGAGTTCCAGGTAAGAACTGGGCATTGTCTTCATGCACTTAGTCCACAGCAATATTCAGCTGTGTTCAATGCTACTGTATTTCTTTAATAACTCAAAGAAGATTTTTGGTATAAAAGTAAGAAAAGTGCTGGTGGTGTTCCTGTTGATCAGCATCTTTAAAGAGAAAAGGCACATATGGCATTTAGTGTCTGGCTCTTAAGTCAGAAAAGGGCTCAAAATATGAAAAAGCCTTGAACTTAGCAACTTGGTGACACATTCTTAATCGTACTCATTCATGGCTGTGCATGACCAAGATTTAAATCGTCTCAGATTCATGTATAACTTTTATTATTAAAAGTTATAATAAACTTATTATAACTTTGCACCTCGTCTTGGGAATTGTACTCTTAATTGTAGTGTTTTTAATGACTTAATGGAAGTCGAAGATCATAGTTGCATTGGATTAGAGAATGCACTGAGCGAGCTAGTGAGTGTGTGCTTTTCATGGGTGTATATGTTGCATCCTCTTCTGAAAGTGATAACCTGTACTTCCACTGTTCCCTTGGTGTTGGCAGCTTTCCAAAACTGCAACCAGGTGTGGCCCTTTACTGCCTAGTTTCATACAGTATTGACAAATTATTTGGCCATGTGGTGAAACTATTTCTGCCAAGTTTCACTTTTCCTCTGTTTAAAATGCTTTGTGCATATGCACATTTTCAAATGAAAGCTGGATACCCCTCTCCCTGTTTTCTACAGAGGAAGAAGGGCTAGATGGAGACACTCTTAAGTGAGCTATTACAAAACAAAAGAATAAGCATTGTTACTCCTTAGAGATGCTATTGGGGTTAGGTACATAGTGTTCCTGCTTGGAAGATGACTGTCAGTTAGAAGGAAAAATCAGTCATGGATGTCAGATAATGTATCTCCACAGACAATGTTTAAAAACCTGTTGTGTATTCTTTCTTTCTATATATTTGTACACTTTTAATATACTTATAAAGATTGAAGCTATTAATACTGTGTGGAAATACTCTTGATTTAGAGATCTTCATATCTACAATACCCAGAATTATAAAACACATGGGGGGGGGGGGGAGGAAAGAAAAAATTAACACATCTGGCAATAGTGTACTGCTACCCTCCCCCGCTCACTTGGTAGGAAAAGTATCTTGTTTTTGCATTGTTCTGACATTCTACCACATTTAGTTTACACCTGATCCTGTTGCATTTCAGATGGACCACTTTCTGACCCAACCCTTATGCGGCCAAATGTGCCAAGTCAGATCATGAACCGGATGCAGACCCCAAGTGGTAAAACAAAACTTATCAAAATGTATTTCATGTGTAGAATTGTGATTAGTCTATTGAATTATGCTGTACATTTTAAAAAATTATCACTTCTTGTTTTCAAAGTCTTCAGTCTCTCTGCAATAATGTATTTATGATTACATTGATTTGTATGGTTTGGTCATAAACATGTCTTTTGTTGTAGTTTTTCATTTGTGGTTAAAAGATAGTTGCCTGATTTACAACAGTGTGCAGATAGATGGTTTGATTTTTGAATGAATTGTGGAGTTACCAGTTATAGTCTTACCATTTTAACTATAGTTCTTAAGATGTTTCATTGACATTTATCCTCGGTGCACTGTAATCGTTTGTGTAGTGCTGTATCAGTTATTTGGGGTTCAGCACAATAGATTAAAGGAAATAACCATCTAATGTTGAAGAGGCTATGTTTTGGTGAATAAAAGAAGTACACATTCTAAACTGAGGCTCTACAAAGGACTTAAGGATGTCTATGTACTTTATGTTGCACTGATATACTGATACTATAAGCCTCTATACTAGCATTTTTCTACATTAATAGAATTTTTCCATTAATTTATATGGAGATTCAGCTGAAATACTTGCATGTTAATGTATAATAAGGCTACATTGAAGTTCAGTATCAACTTTAGTATTTGCCTTGGGATGTACAGGGTTTACTACCAGTATCTACTTTGACCTGTGTTAGCACTGTTATACGGATTCACTTGCTGACCAAAGTAGTTAGGTGGTGAGTTCAGTTCTTGAGGCATTACTAAAGGTGTTATTGGCAAACCGGACATTATTCTTGACACTTTCTGAAGTAAATTGTACATTACCAAATTTAATTGAATTCATTTTCATAATTTTGTACTTTTGGATCTCCTGAATTGTTAGATGAGTTACATTAATACAGATTTCCTAGAGTTTATGTTTAAAACGTTTGCTGAAGTAAATACTGAAGGTTGCTGATTAGTAATGGTAGTAGAAGAATTTTGATCCTGTTAGTTTCATTTACATTTAATGAAGCTATTAAAATGCAAGATTCTGCCATTATATAATTCTGTCTATTTCCAATTGCTTTGGTGTTAGTCTGAATAATGTTTAATTTTTTAAAATTTTAAAATATGCATTTTTGTTACTGTGTTCAATCCAGGAATGAATCAGTTTCCATCAATGAGCAGTATGCAGATGAGTGGTCTGGGACAACGCTTAAATCCTCCGTTACCCCATCCAGGGCAGATGACACAAACAGGACCCATGAATCAGGTTTGTTTTGCATAATTGTCTTTAAAGCTTCTCCATTTCACAAATGTTGGTTATTTATGGCGATATTTAGAAGCAAAATTATGAATTGTTACTACTAAATGATGCATATTCAGTACTAGATATTATTTATTTGGCCCTCGACAGTTTTTTTTAATGCAAGCCTAGTTTAGCTTATGAATGAGTACAGGGTTTACATTATGCAAGTTGCATTCAAAGCAGAGTAAACGAACATCAAAACATAGTTGTTATATGGTAAAGCTCATTATAATACCATGAATAAAGTTAAAATTCTGCTTTCGCTGTATGTTAAATCTCAGTGAAGGAATCCCACTTAAAACTGGCAGTCCATCTTGGAAACTAGTTGCTACCAAGCATAGTAAAGCATTGAATGGAATACTTTTAAATGCATTGAAAGCTTTTACAAACCAACAGAAAACAACTAAAGAGCAATAAGGAGCTAAAAGGTGAAATATCGAGGTAAGGTAGCCAATGATATAAAAAAGAATACCAAGTGTTTTTTTCAGACTTGTAAAGAGTAAAATAGAGGCAAGAGTGGATGTCGTACAGCTGAAAACTGAAGCAGATAGGTTGTAATGGACGACAAAGAAATGGTGGACGAACTGAATAAGTATTTTACATTAGTCTTTGCTGTGGAAGATACCAAGAGTATGCCAGAAATTTGAGTATGTCGGTGGGGGGAGGGGTGTACTTGTTATTTCTAAGGAGAAGGTGCTTGGGAAGCTAAAAGATCTTGAAGGTAGATAATCACCTGGACCAGCTGAAGAGATTGTGAAGGCATTAGAAATGATCTTTCAAGAATCACTATGTTCTGTAATGGTTCTAAAGGACTGGAAAGTTGCAAATGCCACTCCAATCTATAAGAAGGGAAGGAGGCAAAAGACAGGAAGTTTATAGACCTGTTGGCTGGTGGTTTGCAAAGTGTTAGAATCCATTATTGAGGGTGTAGTTTCAGGGTACTTTGGGTGCATGATAAAATAGGCTGAAGTCAGTATGGTTTCCTAAAGAGGAAATCTTACCTGACAAATCTTAGAATTTTTTGAGGAAGTAACAGGCAGGATAGACAAAAGAGACAGTGGACGTTGGTTACCTCCATTTTCAGAAGCTGGTGCTGTCCATGAGACTGCTAAATGAGAAAAGAGCCCTTGGTATTACAGGAAAGATACTGGCATGGATAGAGGATTGGATGACTTGCAGGAGGCAAAGAATAGGAACAAAGTGAGCCTATCTGGTTTTCTACCAGTGACTAGTGATTTTCCGCAGGGTTCTGTATTAAGACTGCTTTGTATGACCTTTGTATGTCAGTGTTCTGGATGATGCAATTGATAGCTTTGTGGTTGGTACAAAGATAGGTGGTGAGCAGTAGTGCTGGGCAAGCAGGGAATCTGCAGAAGGATTTAGATTAGGAGAATGGGCAAAGAAGTGGCAGATGGATGCTGTGTAGCAAAGTGTATAGTCATGCACTTTGGTATAAAGGCATGGGCTGTTTTCTAAACAAGAGCAGATTCAGAAATCAGAGGTGCAAAGGGAATTTGGAGTCCTGATTCAGGATTCCCTAAAGCAGTGGTCTCCAACCACCGGCCTGCGAAGAAACGATATGATTCGGCAGTATAGTTACCTCGCGGCCCGGTAGCAGATGCTTTATGGCCCGGTGGTTGGGGACCAACTGCCCTAAAGGATAACTTGCAGTTAGAGTCGGCAGTAAAAAAAAAATTGCAAAATCAATGTTAGCATTCATTTCAAGAGGACTAGAGTATGAAAGCAAGGATTTAATGCTGAGGCTTTATAAAGTATTGGTCCAACCACACTTACAGTATAAAAAAAAAAGATTTGAATCCCTTGTTTAAGAAAATAGGCATTCATTGGAGAGGGTACCAAGATGGTTCATAAGGATTATCCCAGGAATGAGAGTTAATTTATGAGGAGTGTTTGGTTTTGAGCCTGTACTCAGTGGAGTTTAGAAGAATAAGAGAGATCTCATTAAACCTATCAAATATTTAAAGGCCTTGATAGAGTGGTGGGGGGAGGGGTAATGTTCCCATCGTGAAGTCTAGGAATGAGGACACAGCCTCGGAGTACAAGGACATTCCTTTAGAACAGAGATGAGGAGGAATTTCTTTAGCCAGGATATGGTGACCCTGGAATTCATTACCACAGACAACTGTGGAGGCCATGACATTGGGTATATTTAAGGCGGAGGTTGATAGGGTCATGATTAGTAAGGGTGTCAAAAGGTTATAGGGCGAAGTCAGGAGAATGGGTTCCTATCGCTTACATCCACATGTTTTGTTTTGTGTACAGATGGGATTAACCACTTCCAGAATGTCACAGCCGATAGCTGCACAGCATCCCAGCCAGAATCAATTTCTGACCCCAAATCAGTTTCCTGTATCTTCTCCTGGAATAAACACTGGTAGTACCACCATGACACAAGCCAGCAACCAGCCAGTGATGTCTCCGGTATTAAATCTTGTACCTCCTTTGCATTTACAGTGGTTGGTTACTTTTTTAGAACTGTATAGATATACTAAGCACCATTTCAAGACTGTGCCATAGTCAGGATCTTAAATTTGATTAATATACTGGAAAATCTCTTGGTTAAATTAAGTCAGATATTAATTTCAAGGCAGCCAAGTGAAGTGAATTCTTCCACCATGCTTGAATCCATAACAAATGAAGGTCATGTATTTTGTGCATAGGTTGAGTAAAGTATGGTTGTTTTTTTTCTCCAATCTCTACTTAGCAGTCTTCAAGTCACCATTTTAATGTCTTGCTTAATTACATTTAAAATAATGTCATTATTAAGCCAGTAGAAAACTGTTGGGAAAGGAGATTCAACTGTTCCTCTCATCTTCACCATTTCACAGTGACATTGGGGGAAATTGTGGGTAAAACCCCTTATCTCAGAACCAGCCATTATGTTTTCATTAAATTTCCAGCCTTACCTGGTCCACATATAAAGGATGTAGAGATCCATGCTTTGAAGGGAAAAATACAGCAAAAGAACTGAAAACAAAATGAGTAGACCACCTCTTAATTTAGAAATATGCAGCATTTGAAAAGTATGCCAGATTGCCCAGTTAAATGACAGACAAAAGGGAACAGCTTTATTCCAAACAAAATATCAGTTTTTAAGAGTGATAGAGCAGAAGGCCCTTGGGCTCACTGTGTCTTTTCTGTATTAATCTCGTTTTCCAGCTTTGTCCATAGTCTTCTATTTAATAGGTATTAATGTAAAGACTAAAATGTTGAGAGGACCTTACTCGTGGAGTGAAATTAAGATTTCATCTACCATCTGGATGAAGTAAAACACTTTATCAGATGCCCCTTAAATGTCTGTCTTCTAAGGGGAGAGGTTTTTCACTGTCTTTTTCCATGCCCCTCAGAATTCTGTAATAGTCCAATCACATTAGTTTCCCCCACCCTTCCAGTTTTGAGGAAACAAACTGTCCAGACTCTTTTTTTTGCTAGAATGTTCCATCCCAAATAATTTCTAAGTGAATCTTCTCAGCACTCTCTTTGTTGCAATCACATCCTTCCTGTGTGTTTTACTGTATACAGTAGGTATTGCAAACTAATGTTTTATATGCCTGCACCATAACCTTTTTGCTCTTTTATATTCCATGCACTGTATAGTGAAGTCAACTATCTTATGTATTATTGAAAAAGAAGTATTAGATGCTTTAATAGGCTTAAACCTGGATTAATCCCCAGATCCTAGTGAGTTAGTCGCAGCCTGCTTTGAGAAGTGTAGCAGGAGATGACTAGCTTTCTGGTTTAAAAAAAATATTAAAACCTTACCTGGCCACTACTGCCTTCCAGGATTTTTGAATATTCCTCAGCACTTTCTCTATATCTGCCATTCATTAGGTATTTTCTTACCCTGTAGTATTTCCAAATCCATCACCCCACATTAAATAGCATCCAAAATAACAGATTCAAATGCTTCCATTCTGGCTCTGAGGATTAAATTCCACCTGCCATTGCTCGCCCCATTTTACCAAAATATTTATGTCATTATGTAGCCAAAGACCACCAGTTTTTGTGACACGAGTCTCCACTTCAAAAACAAATCAGTGAAACTATTCCCATGGCCTTGTGTAAACAAAAACTGTTGCTGACTATCCTTGATTAATGGCTGTCTCTCTATGTTGTGGTTAAAATGTTCAAAGGTTCATTTATTATCAAAGTATACAACTCTGAAATTCTTCTTCTCCAGGCGGCCATGAAACCAAGAACAGAAAAAAGGCAACATGGTCATCAAACACCCCCCCCCCCAATCCCCCCTCCCCGCACAAAAAAATGAACAAAATATGGAACAGGCACATTACCCCCACCCTTCCAGTCTCTCCTCCCACACAAAAAAAGAACAAATTCTGTCCTTCAGTAATTTTTCAGTAATTATCTGGATACTGGTGTTAAGTCCACTAGCCTGTACTTATCTGACTTTTCCCTGTCTACCTGTAAGTTAAAAGTAAAATGTTCATTATTGTCCAATTGTCTTGCATCTCCCCTGGAGCCAGAAGTTTGAAAATTTCTCAGACCCCCTGTGATTTCCTACCTCATTTCCCACAGCACACTGAGATATACCTCATACCTCATCAGGCCTTGGGGATCCACCTTCACTGACATCTAGTACCTCCTTTTCATTGGTAATTGTCCTGGAATTCCACCATCCCTTTCCTTAGAATTCAGATGAACCCCAGGTGACGGGATTGTGCTTGTAGAATATAGTCCGTATCATGTTTTTCTGCAATGTTGACATACTATCTGGGTGTGCATCATGCATCACAAGTGAAAACGAATTAATTTTGTTTGAAAACATGAGAAAATCTGCAGATACTGGAAATTCAAACAAATTCAAATATTGTGTGTATTTCCTTTATTCACAGAAATTCTGTGAGAACATATTTTGCATTTCAGTTTTTTGGTTAAGGATTTGCACATTCTTTCAGGGCCAGTTTCCCTTCACCAAACAATACAGAGGAGAAGTACTCATGTAAGACTTCCTCTGACTCTCCAGCCCATTGCAAAGATTTGTCCCTATTCTTTCTATATTTATTGTTCGGCTTTCCTGTATTCAATTCTTTACACCAACCTTAAGTTTTAAATCTCTCAAGAGTCTTCTTAAACTGATTGTTAGTATATTTGTGGATCGTTATTTCAGATCCTTCCAGTCCTTACATCTTGTGTCTTATGATTCAGGTGTCTTTTTTTCATAATTACACAATATTGTTCCTTTTTTCAATTTATAAAGCTTCATCAATCACGCTAGAATCATATGGGCCCTCTGACCCGTTGAGTATCAGCCACTCACTTACATTAATTCCACATTAATCTCACCTTTTTCTCCCCACGTTCCCATCAACTCTCCTCCCCTACCCCAACTTCTACCACTCACCCACACACTGGGAAAAAATTACAGTTGTCATTTAACCTAGTAACCTACAGGTCTGGGATGGTGGGAGAAATGAGTCCACCTGGAGGAAATTCTATGTGCTCACAAGCAAAACATGCAAACTCCACAAAGGTAGCGCATGAAACTTGGTTTACTCGAGCTTTCAGGCAGTGGTTCAACTAGTTACACTACTGTGCCACCCTAATGTTCTGTATTTTCTCTAATGTTGGTCTTATATTTAATTTTATTTTATATAGGCTATCAATTTGGTTCTCTACTTTATAAATTTGTAATTTATTCTACTTTTTAGAAATGTTAAATCTAAAAGCTTTCACTTACCAGCTGATGTTTTTTTAATATATAGGAAATATCAGTTTTTATATAATTCCATTGTAAATTTATTTAGTTCTGAGTTAGAGTATATTTGGTTAATGTCTTCTGTTTCATGTGTTCTTATTCATTAGGCTCAGAACACCTCGTTACCTGTCAATAGTTCTGCTTCCATGCAACCAGGAGTCCAGAATGCTCAGTTCAGCTGTCCGCCACCTCTTTCTCAGCCTTCACTTCATCAGAATTCTCCATCCCCTGGACCAAGAAGTCTGACACCTACTCCTCACCAGACACCACCTAGCATTCCCCCTCAACAGCGGCAGCAAACACCATCACCTAATTCACAACCACCAACGATGCCTCCCCCTCCTCAAGTTCAGACACCTCCACAAACACAGCTCCCCCCTCCTCCACCAGTCCCTCCACAATCCCAGGTAACAGCTGGGCAGAAGCAGCAGCAACGAGAGCGGGAACAGCAGCAGCCTCCACCACCCCCAACAGCACAACAACAGAATGCAACCCCATCAACACCCACATCAACTGCACCAATACAGCCTCAACATCCCAGTACTCCTGTGAGTATATTGTCATTAAGTAATTTATTGATTATGTATGCAAACTTTCCTAGATGGATGTAAAGCTCTCTGTTCCGCTGAAATATTTAGATATCAAATGCATTTTTTTCCATTTCTCTGTTAGCTGTCCTACCTTAGCACTTTAAGTCACTCAGACAATTGATAAAATGAACTGTCTCAGCAGGTAAGAGGTGCTCAGCTGGGGAAACTCGATACCACCTCGTATCAGCACTTGCCTTCTCATCCATAATTTAAATCCAGCTCAGTTGTGCAAAGTAACATTTCCCCTTTGATGCTGGTGATCTAGTAATTGTGAATTTGCTAAATTATAGTTTATTTTATGTCACTATTTCATATCCATCTGGTCTTTATTCCTTTTTTGTTACATAACCCAAATGTTATGCTTTTTCTATTTCCAATAGCTTCAGTACATAAAAGAAAATATTTTTTCTAACCTGTGCTTCATTTTCTCAGAAGTTGATATGTATTCAAACTTTTACAATTTTGACATCTATTGGCATTCTGAACATAAATTATTTTAGTTCACTATATTCTGAAATTTAAGTGTCATATGATTTTTAAGGAAAATGTGTTAAAATCATCGATAAACCAGAAATTTGAGAAATTCACCTTTAGTTATGTTACAATATAGAGGTGTAAGACCATAAGATATAGGAGCAGAAGTAGGCCATTCAATCGTAGGCTGATCCAATTCTTCCAGTCATCCCCACTCCTCTGCCTTCTCCCCATACCCTTTGATGCCCTGGCTAATCAAGAACCTACCTATCTTTGCCTCAAATGCACCCAATGAATTGGCCTCCACAGCCGCTCATGGCAACAAATTCCACAGATTTACCACCCTCTGACTTAGAGATTTCTCTGCATCTCTGTTCTAAATGGGTGTCCTTCAATCCTGAAGTTGTGTCCTCTTGTCCTAGATTCCCCTACCATGGGAAATAATTTTACCATATCTAATCTGTTCAGGCCTTTTTACATTCAGAATGTTTCTGAGATTCTCCAACCCACCCCCAAAATTCTTCTGAACTCCAGGGAAATACAGCCCAAGAGCTGCCAGATGTTTCTCATATACTGTACTCCCCACTGTTGGGTACATTGAACTCATCTGATAATTGACAGTAGGTGCAGGAGTAGGCCATTCGGCCCTTCTAGGCAGCACTGCCATTCACTGTGATCATGGCTGATCATACACAATCAGTACCCCGTTCCTGCACTCTCCCCATATCCCTTGACCCCGCTATCTATAAGAGCTCTGTCTAATTCTCTCTTGAATGCATCCAGAGACTTGGGCTCCACTGCCTTCTGGGGCAGAGCATTCCACATATCCAGCACTCTCTGGGTGAAAAAGTTTTTCCGCATCTCTGTTCTATATGGCCTACCCCTTATTCTTAAGCTGGCCTCTAGTTCTGGACTCACCCATCAGTGGGAACATGCTTCCTGCCTCCAGCATGTCCAATCCCTTAATAATCTTATATGTTTCAATTGGATCCCCTCTCATCCTTCTAAATTCCAGTGTATACAAGCCCAGTCACTCCAATCTTTCCACATATGACAGTCCTGCCATTCCGGGAATTAACCTTGTGAACCTACGCTGTACTCCCTTAATAGCAAGAATGTCCTTCCTCGAATTTGGAGACCAAAACTGCACACAATACTCCAGGTGGGGTCTCACCAGGGCCCTGTACAGCTGCAGAAGGACCTCTTTACTCCTATACTCAATTCCTCTTGTTATAAAGGCCAGCATGCCATTAGCTTTCTTCACTGCCTGCTGTACCTGCATTCTTGCTTTCATTGACTGATGTACAAGAACACCTAGATCTCGTTGTACCTCCCCTTTTCCTAACTTGACTCTATTTAGATAGTAATCTGCTTTCCTGTTCTTATCACCAGTGGATAACCTCACATTTATCCACATTAAACTGCATCTGCCATACATTTGCCCACTCACCCAACCTGTGCAAGTCACCCTGCATTCTCATAACATCCTCCTGACATTTCACACTGCCACCCAGCTTTGTGTCAGCAGCAAATTTGCTAATGTTACTTTTAATCCCTTCATCTAAATCATTAATGTATATTGTAAACAGCTGCGGTCCCAGCACTGAACCTTGCGGTACTCCACTGGTCACAGCCTGCCATTCCAAAAGGGACCCATTAATCGCTACTCTTTGTTTCCTGTCAGCCAGCCAATTTTCAATCCATGTCAGTACTCTGCCCCCAATACCATGTGCCCTAATTTTGCCCACTAATCTCCTATGTGAGACTGTATCAAAAGCTTTCTGGAAGTCCAGGTACACTACATCCACTGGCTCTCCCTTGTCCATTTTCATAGTTTACATCCTCAAAAAAAACTCCAGAAGATTAGTCAAGCGTGATTTTCCCTTCATAAATCCATGCTGACTCGGACTGATGCTTCTACTGCTATCCAAATGTGTCATAATTTCCTCTTTTATAATTGACTCCAGCATCTTTCCCACCACTGAAGTCAGGCTAATTGGTCTATAATTCCCTTTTTTCTCTCTCCCTCCTTTATTGAAAAGTGGGTTAACATTAGCCACCCTCCAATCAGCAGGAACTGTTCCTGAATCTATAGAACATTGGAAAATGATTACCAATGCGTCCACAATTTCTAAAGCCACCTCTTTAAGTACTCTGGGATGCAGACCATCCACTCCCGGGGACTTATCAGCCTTCAGACTCAACAGTCTATCCAACACCGTTTCTTGCCTAATATAAATTTCCTTCGGTTCATCCTTTACCCTAGTTCCTTGGCCACTATTACATCTGGGAGATTGTTTGTGTCTTCCCTAGTGAAGGCAGATCCAAAGTACCTGTTTAACTCGTCTGCCATTTCCTTTTCCCCATAATAAGTTCACCCGTTTCTGTCTTCAATGGCTCAATTTTGGTCTTAACTATTTTTTTGCTATTCACATACCTAAAGAAGCTTTTACTATCTTCCTTTATATTCTTGGCTAGTTTACCTTCATACCTCATTTTTTTCTTGGCGTATTGCCTTTTTTGTTATCTTCTGTTGCTCTTTAAAAGCTTCCCAGTCCTCCAGTTTCCCGCTCATCTTTGCTATGTTATACTTTATTTTTATACTGCCCTTTACTTCCCTCGTCAGCCACAGCCGCCCCTTACTCCCCTTAGGATCTTTCTTCCTCTTTGGAATGAACTGATCTGCACCTTCTGCATTATTCCCAGAAATACCTGCCATTGTTGTTCCACTGTCTTCCCTGCTAGGGTATTGTTCCATTGAATTTTGGCCAACTCCTCCCTCATAGCTTCATAGTTCCCTTTGTTCAACTGTAATACTGACACATCCGATTTTCCCTTCTCCTTCTCAAATTGTAGGTTAAAACATATCATATTATGGTCACTACCTCCTAATGGTTCCTTTACCTCAAGGTTCCTGATCAAATCCGGTTCATTGCACAACACTAAATCTAGAATTGCCTTCTCCCTGGTAGGCTCCAGTACAAGCTGTTCTAAGAATCCATCTCGGAGGCATTCCACAAATTCCCTTTCTTGGGGTCCAGTACTGTTCTGACTCTCCCAGTCTACCTGCATGTTGAAATCCCCTGTGACAACTGTATCATTACCTTTGCGATATGCCAATTTTAACCCTTCATTCAACTTACATCCTACATCCAGACTGCTGTTTGGGGGCCTGTAGATAACTCCCATTAGGGTCTTCCTACCCTTAGAATTTCTCAGTTCTATCCATACTGACTCTACATCCCCTGATTCTATGTCCCCCCTCGCAAGGGACTGAATATCATTCCTCACCAACAGAGCCACCCCACCCCCTCTGCCAGTAAGTCTGTCCTTTAGATAAGATGTATATCCTTGAATATTCATTTCCCAGGCCCTGTCCGCTTGAAGCCATGTCTCTGTTATTCCCACAACATCGTACTTGCCAATTTCCAACTGAGCCTCAAGCTCATCTACTTTATTCCTTATACTTCGTGCATTCATATATAATACTTTTAATTTGTTACTCCCCTCTCCTTTCATATCAATCCTATTTCACTTGGCCATACTGTATGATCTCTTCTTGAGCTTTCTACTCCATTGATTCTGTTGTCCTTTTTAACTTATTTTCACTTTCCCTTTAACTCCATCCTTATATTTCCAGTTCATCCCCTCTTCCCCCCCCCACTACTTAGCTTAAACACATCCGTGTTGCAGTGGCAAACCTGTCTGCCAGAATGCTGGTCCCCCGCCTATTAAGGTGCAACCCATCCCTTTTGTACAATTCATCCCTACTCCAAAACAGATCCCAGTGGTCCAAGAATGTAAATCCTTGCTTCCTGCACCAGTTCCTCAGCCACACATTCAGATCCATTATCTCCCTGTTCCTGCCCTCTCCAGCACAAGGAACTGGAAGCAAACCAGAGATAACCACCCTGGAAGTCCTGCTTTTCAGCCTTCTTCCAAGTTTTCTGAAGTCCCGCTACAGAATGTCCTTCCTCTTCTTCCCAATGTCATTTGTTCCGACATGCACTACCACTTCCGGCTGTTCACCTTCACCCTTGAGGATTCCCTGCAATCAGTCCGTGATGTCCTGGATCCTAGCACCAGGGAGGCAACACACCATCCTTAAATCTCGCCTGTTGCTGCAGAAACCCCTTTCCATACCTCTTAGTATGGGGTCCCCTACTACCATGGCTCTTCCTGATGTCTGACTCCTCGGCTCTGCTTCTGCACCAATTTTCGGCTCGCAGACCTGTCCGCCTCTCAGACTGGCAGTATCTTCTGTCCTGACAGCTTCCAAGAGGGTGAACCTGTTTATGAGAGGTACATCCCGTGGGGTCATTCATGTAGTTCAATGCTGACCTATACTTCACTTCTACTTGTATTTAAATGCCATGAAAGTCAACTGAAAATAAATTCAAGTTTGACTGTTGCTATTCACCAGCTTTCGTATTTTGGAGAAAATACCCAGATATCCAAAAACTGTTATATTTAAGAGTGCATCCAAATCACTCAGTTCTATGCCTCAATGTAAGATTATACCCTTTTGGAGGGAAACAATTTTATTTGCTTAAATTTAACTTTAATTTAATTTTTAATCAATTAGTAATCTTTTGGACCCTGAATCTGAGCTGTTCCTTCCCCATGACTAATGGATCTTTTGAGATTCAGTGATGAAAACTGTACATAGCGCTTGAGGGAATCTGATCTTCCTCTTTAACTAAAGCAAGAACCCTTTAGTACTCCCATTTCTTATGGCATAAAGAAACAGCCTTTATGACTCTTCATGATATTTTCTCCAGAATAGCTTCATAATAGTGCTGTCAATCTCTGATTTACATTTCAGAAGAAAATGTTCCTTGTTAAGAGACATGTTGATTCTAAAATTGAATTACTTTGTGAAACTTGTATGTTAATACTTCTTAAAATCTGTTTTCTTATGTGGAATTTATTGGCTGCTGCTTGTCAATATACTCATCATAATTGGCATACTTTAGCTTTCACAGTCAGCAGTGAGTGCAGATGGCCGAGTATCGACCCCAGCATCAGTCAGTAGTACAGACACAAATTCTCAACAGACTGCTCCTGAAGCACCAATGTCTGATGTCAAGATGGAAGAAAAACAAGAAGAGGAAGAAACTGAGCCAGAAACTGTGGAACTAAAACAAGAAATTAAACAAGAGGTACTAGATTGCATTTATTTCTGCTTTATTAAAATAAAAAGGACTTGCACTTTCCAAATCTTAATGCTTTGTAAGCTGATTTTGACCCCAGACACGAACCAAAATAGTTAACCTTATACTTACAGGCTTTTGTTGCTATTCTCAGCTGATTGAAGTACAAACGTGTTTCTAGGCCCTGGTTGATATTTTATCATTTATATGTGCAAATTACTCCGCATCATAAGATAACATTCACCACTTATATTCTTCATTGGGCTTTAGACATTTCTTGTAATTATGGGGAAGCTGTACTTTTCTAAAAATGCTTAACTCTAATTATTTAGAGTTTTACTAAACAGTGAAGCTTGTGGATTTCATTACTAAATTTCAGTTTACAAATTATCAAGCTATAAATTTAGCCCTGGTTATTTCCTTCACTTAGTTTCTGATCAAGATGTTATAGTAGGGTAATTGAGAGAATTGTGCATAACGGAATGTTGCCTGGTTCTTAAGAGTAGATGGCAGCAAAAGCACAGTGGAGAGGAAATTCCCACCTTTCTTTGCTGGACTGGTGGTGGTTTTTTTTTCAAAAAATACCTTTGATTTTGAAAATTGTAGGTGAAGGAAGAACCAGCAGTTGAAGAGTGTAAACAGGAGCCAATGGAGGCTGACGAGAAGAAACCAGAATTGAAAGGTGAAGTAAAAGAGGAAGAAGATGCAACAAATCTGCCAACACAATCATCCCCTGCGAGTGGACAGTCACGTAAAAAGAGTGCGTACATGTACTTTTTCCTTGAGGTGATAAGACGATATTAAAACACTAGCCTCTGCTTAAGTAAGGTGCATGCAACTTGGGAAGTAGAGATCATTGCCTCTGGGGATAAAAGTATGCACCCTTAAGTAATAATGTTTTTACACCATCTGATGTAATCAGCAACCCTAATGGTCACTTTATTATAGTTTCTGCATCTCTCTTTCAGATACCTGTCATTTTGGTAAATATTTATGCCCCTAATTGGGATGACGTCCCCTTTGCAAATAAGGTTTTGTCATTAAAACCTAACCTGAATACACACCAGCTAATCTTTTCAGTAGTTCTGAACTGTGCTATTGACCCACTGCTTGATAGGTCTAGCTCTAGAGGAACATCTTCTGGTATGGCAAAGGCCTTCTCGAAGTTTATGAAACAAAATGGTTATATAGATCCTTGGAGATATTTGAAACCATCAGGCAATTCTCTTTCTTTTCTCATGTTCACCACTCCTATTCCAGGCTAGACTATCTCTTTATAGATAGCTCCTTGATATCAATGATTAGACAAATTGAGTACACTGCTACAGTTATATCTGATCACTCGCCCATGAAACTGGACCTATATTTTCCTTTAAACATTAGAGAACAGCCTCTGTGGAAACTTAATCCCCTTTTGCTTTCCAATGAGAAATTTTGTAGTTATATATCAGCTAACGTTGACACATTCTTCGAGACTAACAAAACTGAGTCGATATCGTACTCATTACTTTGGGAAACTTTAAAAGCTTACTTGAGAGATCAGATAATATCTTATACTTCACATGCCAATAAAGAGCGTAGGAAGGAAATGCAATATATTTTGTACCTGGGTTGGCAATATTTTGAGGCACCCACTGTAGAACTATATAAAAGCTGGGCTGATTTGCAAGTGAAGTTTAATTTTCTATCTACAAACCTATCAGAACAATTAATTCTTAAGACATGTGGCCTCTATTATGAAAATGGTGACAAGGCAAGCTGGCTCATCAGTTGAAGTGTCAAGCTGTGTCACGATTTATTCCCCAGATAAGAGACACGCACCAAAACTAGACAAGTAATCCAAAAGAGGTTAATAACATCTTTGCAAATTTTTATTCCCCTCTGTATACCTCAGTTTCCCTCAGATATAACAAATATGGAACGCTTTTTAGATAATGTGGAAATACCAACTCTTGAACCAGAGGAGATGGAGAATTTAGATTGGGCTGTTGGGCAGGAAGAGATTAATAATGCCATTATGGCTATGCAGAGTGGTAAGTCCCCAGGTCCTGATGGTTATCAGATAGAATTTTATAAGAAATTTAAGGATAAGCTCATGCCGGTTCTTCTGGAAGTGTTTCAGGAATCTTTGGAGAATGGTTCCTTACCCCCTACTCTTTCACAGGCATCTATTTCGCTTCTTAAAAAGGACAAGGACCCGACTCAATGTGGATCATATTGCCCCATCTCACTTTTGAATGTGGATGTAAAAATTTTGGCTAAAGTGTTTTAGAACACCCCCTTCCCAAAATAATTCTAGATGATCAAACAGGTTTTATTAAAAATCGCCATTTTTTTAATATCCGTCAACTGGCTGATCTGGTTTATTCACTCAGTGATTCTCCGAGTCCGGAGGTGGTTATCTCCTTGGATGCGGAGAAGGCGTTTGATAGAGTGGAGTGGGTATATTTGTTTAATGTTTTGGAGAAATTTGGATTTGGCAGAATATTTGTAGCCTGAGTTGAACTATTATATCACTCGCCTTTAGCATGTGTACAGATGAATTATTTTCGATCTGACTATTTCCTATTAACACGTGGCACTCCCCAAAGCTGCCAATTGTCCCCTCTTCTTTTTGCAATTGCGATTAAGCCTCTTTCTATTGTACTTAAGTCAACTACATTATTTTGAGGCTTTAGGAGAGGGGACATGGAACACCATGTTAATTCTATATGCTGATGAACCCTTACTTTAGGTTAGCGACCCTGTTAGCAGTCCTGCTATTGTGTCATTATTAGGTCAGTTTGGAGCCTTCTCTGGCTTTAAACTGAACCTTCAAAAAAGCAAATGCTTTCCCATTAATAACTTAGCCCTACAGATCCGACAGGAATCTTTATCTTTTCCTTTATCTCAGGATGGTTTTGTATATCTAGGAATACACGTTACTCGCTCTTCTACATCTCTGTTTGAATCTAGCTATAAGCCTCGGGTTAGCCAAATGAAGGCTGATTTTGAGAGATGGTGCAGTCCCTTACTATAGCTGGGAGAATTCAATCAGTGAAGATGACTATACTTCCTAGATTTCTTTACTTGTTCCAGTGCTTGCCAGTTTTCTTACCCAAGTTATTTTTCAAATCAGTCGACCAAGCTATAACCTCCTTTATTTGGGAAAATAAGGTCCCAAGGGTTAATTAAGCACATTCTCCAAAAAGGTTGTGACGTAGGTGGAATGTGCCTTCCTAGCTTTATTCATTATTACTGGGTATCGAACACTCAAAAGGTATTATTTTGGCTTCACTGGCCAGATATATACTGGTGCCTGCTTGAGACACGGTCTTGCCACTCCTCGTCTCTCCAAGCTTTAGTGTATTCTTCCTTGCCAGTGAAATCCTCTCAATTCACATCTAATCCAGTTGCGCTCTCCACCCTCAAAATTTTTTATAAATTTCGCTGCCACTATAAGTTCACATCAGCTTCAGTTTTGGGTCCCATTCATAGAAACCATCTATTTCTTCCCTCCACACTCGATTCAGTTTTTAGAAAATGGGGTTTGAACAGTCTTCTGCACATTAAGGATTTGTACACTGCTATTATATTTGATAGTTTTGATAACCTGCACAGTAAATATGGCCTTCCGCATAATTTTTTTAAATATCTGCAGATTCACCACTTTGTCAAGGAAAAAATTTCCCTCTTTTCCTGATCTACCACCTGCTATGTTGTGGGGAAAAACTCACTCTTAGCTTTAATAATAAAGGACTGATCTCTATTCTATACTCTCAGCTGATGTCTTTGGAAGTTCAAGATTTAAACAAAGCTAAGACTAGATGGGAGGATGACCTTAGTATAGATCTGGCTGAGGAATATTAGGCAAAAGCATTGAATAGGGTTCATTCCTCGTCATCATGTGCTAAACTGGGGCTCATACAATTTAAAGTTTTACACAGGGTACACTTAAGTAAAGCCAGGCTTGCTGACATATATCCCGGGGCAGACGCTGGCTGTGACTTGTTCCTTCTCTCCGGCTGGTTTGGTGCATGCATTTTGGTCTTGCCCTCAGCTTAATGGCTATTGGGCACTGGTTTTTAAAATTATCAGTGAGGTTTTGGGGGTGACACTGAGACCTTGCCCGCTTATAGCTGTATTTGGTGTGACGGATGATGCTTTAGGTTTAAATGCAAACCAGTCGGATATCGTTGCATTTACATCACTTTTGGCCCATAGGAGAATCTCGCTGGTCTGGAAATCTGCCACTCCCCCATCTGCTGCTGCTTGGTTAGAGGACATAATGTTTTATCTGAAATTAGAAAAGATTAAATGCAAATTGAGGGGGTCTGTGAAAGAGTTCTATTCGAAATGGCGACTTTTCTTGTCATATTTTGGGAGGCTTAAGGAATTACCTACTAGTTGAGGGCATCTGATTGTACTTGGGAAGTTGCCTCTCTTTTAACACGCATATGGTTTACCTCACAGGGTGGCTGATGAATTGTAATATGAATATATTCTGGATCATCTGACATGTTGTGGGTGTGTGTGGGCCTTCATCTTGAAGTAGTGTGGGGGTATGGCTGTGAAATGTCCGTACTTGTATCTGTGAATTGTTCTCTTGTAAATACATTAGCTGCCATGCTATGTTCGGGGAGGGAGGGTGAGGGGAGATTTGTTTAGGGGTAAGATATAAAAGGAAAATGTAATCCATTATGCATTCTGTACTGTGTCATTCCTTCAATAAAAATATATTTTAAAAGTAGTAATAATATTGATAAAAACCTGTTTGTTAATTTGAAAATTGAAGTTTGGAATGGCTAAAGTGCTCAAAAGGGTGTTTGCTGAAGTGTCCGTTCCTGTGTTGGGGTATGTAAAATTAACAGGCATGATAGGGAAGAGAATTGAGAACTTCTGTTATTGTAGGACATGGTATCTCAATCACTTTTTAAAGGCTAAAATCTATTTGAATATTGAGTACAAAGGATATTCATGGATTTACAAAAAATGGGAGCCTCTTGAGGTTTGATGTTACTGAATGGCAGAGTGAATATTGGGATTTCGGTGCTGAAACAGCCACTTCATCCCAATTCTTTTAATCCATTTTTCCTAATCCCATCTGCCCATTTCAGGTCTGTATTCTTCTGTGCCTTGCATATTCATGCCTATCTAAATGCCTCTTACATGTATTGATTGTACCTGATTCCACCAAATCATCTAGTATGTTCCAGATATCAACCTCACTGTAAAAGAAACTTCCTCTAATCCTCTTGAAAACTTCTTCCTTTAACTTTAAACCTTCTCCCTTGTTGTTCTTATCTCTACCCAGAGAAGAAGTTTTTGACTATCTGTCCTGTCTATTCTCATAATTTTATATACCTCCATCAGATTACCCCTTAGTCTCCTTCACCCTAAGATAAACAAGCCCAGCTTATCCAATATCTCCCAATAACTAAAATCCTCCGATCCAGATAACATCCTGGTGAATATGCTCTGTACCCTCTCCTGTGCAGTTGCATCCTTCCTATGGTGTAGTGATCAGAACTACACACAATACTTCAAAATGTAGCAGAGCCTATGTCAAGTCATAACGTAACGTCCCCACTCTTGTATTCTGTGCTCCAAACCACAAGGGCAAGCATGTTACATACCTTTTTCACCACATTATCTACCTGTGTTCCCACTTTAAAATAATCATGGATTTTGGACCACAAGATCCTATTATTTACCATTGTGGTTTAACACTTAGTATATAGGCCCCATCCTTTTTGACTTCCCAAAAAACGGAATTAAATTCCACCTGTCATTGTTCTATCCTGCTTTCCATCGTGGAGATAATTTATCCTGCTCTAGCCTTGGATGACCATCGTCATTATTCATAGCACCACCAATTTTTATGTTGGGCACAAGCTCCTTATTTAGTTTAAGAGACTTCATGGTCTGTTTCTACTTTTTTTTTTACTGGTCTAATGAATTACTAACACCTTGTGTGAGCAATAATGAAAACAGTTACTTGTTTTGATAATGATTTCAAGTGGAAGTCTGCTTTGGTTTCTATTAATTTACTTTTTTCTCCCCTCCTTTTAGTCTTCAAGCCTGAAGAACTGCGGCAGGCACTCATGCCGACACTGGAAGCACTTTACCGTCAAGACCCTGAGTCACTTCCTTTTCGTCAACCTGTTGATCCTCAACTTCTGGGTATTCCTGTAAGTTGGTTGTGGGGGGGGTGTTTTAAGCATAGTGTTTGCTGTATTTCCAATGACTGCACGAAGGTTAACAGCTAATTAATTTTCCCAGCTCAACTGAAGCATTTGGGGGAAAAGATACAATGCACTCTGCCTCTAGTACATGTTCTATGTAATGTACTCTACACTTATTTTTAGGTAGTTTGTAGTACAAAATATTTTTATATAGCAAATCTTTTCTGCCTTTTTTTTCCCCATGGTTTCAATAAAAAGAAAAGGTAAATGTAAGTACTTCATGGATATCTGTTGGTCACTTTGTTACTTATTTGGGTTTATTGATACGTTTTAACTGGTTGTATCAAATTGCTATTTTAATGATTACATTGATTAAATTTCTTCTTGGAATAAAAAGTGTAGTACTAGTCATTGATCTGAAAGGTAAATTATGATTTTATTGTGACTGGATAAATTAAATTCTGTTTGTATTGCACACTTTAAGGGAAGAGTTTCCCAGAATGAATATTATGGAACTTTTCAGAGAAGAGGTCATTCATTTGCTGATTTCAGAGTTCTTACCAAAAAAATGTTTTTTAATTTGAGAGCAACATACCAAACTTGGAAACTGAACTTTTGAAGTTAATGAATGCTGTTAGAAAGATACAAATGAATGAGCCAAAACAGGTTAGAAATTGGTATGAAACATTTGGTGCAAGGGAAAACAATTAAATGCTTCATAATTCTCAAAAATATTCATTTTTATTAAATAAAATTAAACTTCTCAAAAGACCATTCATTGCCAAGTAAATCTTAAAGAAAGAAAAATATTGTTTGTGTTTGAACCCAGCAAAAGATGACCAAAATTTTTTCGAGAAAGGTAGGTAGTAAAAAATACAGGTAAAAAGTATAAAAACAGATTATAAGACTGTAAAATACATAAAGAAATAGAATTAATAGCTATAAAAGAAATAATAATATAAAGGATAGAGAAAATAGAGCACCAAGGTTAACTTGAAACTTGGCAGAGTGGTGAAATGATTTTTGTACTATACAGTATCTGGATCTGCTACTTAAATTGCACTAAAATGTTTGATTCGCATAGGTTAGAGGAATA
The DNA here is from genome assembly GCF_030144855.1 of Hypanus sabinus. Classification (NCBI taxonomy): domain Eukaryota; kingdom Metazoa; phylum Chordata; class Chondrichthyes; order Myliobatiformes; family Dasyatidae; genus Hypanus; species Hypanus sabinus. The sequence goes on from NC_082734.1 coordinate 14,625,863, forward strand.
GACAAATAGCTTTTTCTTTTAAAAAAAAGTCATTATTTAGTAAGAATTGAATTTGTATAAATAAAATAATTTTAATATGTCAAAGCTGGTTTTAAATACATGGGGTTTGGAATGCAGAAGTAATGAAGTCTTATTTAGTGTTGGTTCAGAGTGAATTCATTTAATTAATTCACTAGAGTGGAATGAGATTGTTCTTCTGTGAGGGGAAATTGAATAGCATGAATCTACAGCCACTATCTGGAAGGTCAAGCTTCTGAAGCATGAAAGATTTTGAGGGAATGGCAGAATGGAGAGTTAAAAATTTGATCCCCCCCCCCCCCCCCCCCCGACAGGGAAGTTTAGAAGTTGGGTCCACAGGTAGATTACCTTTAGCCATTTAGAACTGAGAGAAGAGGTTTCATTACATGGGGTTGAGATACTTCAAAGTCACCTGTGGCGATATTAACTACTGAGTTGAGTGTGTACAATACTGAAACCAATAAGATTTTTGGAGATTACAAGGATCAAGTAAGAAGATTAAGCATATAAGTGTGCTGGAAAGAAATACAGCCTGCTCTCTGGTTCTCTAGCTGAACACCCAGTCCTTGTGTTGGACCCTGGCTTTAGCTCACATTTCAACCAACTTTTTGCTGTCTTGGTACCTTCGTGATAAATTGATGTGGTGCCTAGCACCATCTTTGCAACTACACAGATTTGGAGACCATGAAGATAGTGTAAACTTCAAACCAGCCAAAAGGCATTAAAGATTGAAATTAAATGCATATCAATAAGCATTTGAATGAGGATAACCTTTATGTCGTCTAGTTAGTCTTAATAAATGATGGTATGCAGCCGGGATGATGTGTCCATTTGATTTCTGTCCTATTTCAAGTATTAGCATATTTACTGAATTTTTTTTGTACTTTTGCACTGAAGAATGCTTATTGTGTAAGGTGTAAGAAAAGTTTTAGGCAATGTTAGTGTATAGCTAAACCAGTTCAGAGACCTATTTATAGTAAACTTTTTGTTTTGCTTGAAGGACTACTTTGACATAGTGAAGACACCAATGGACTTGTCTACAATCAAGCGCAAGCTGGACACTGGCCAGTACCAAGAACCATGGCAGTATGTGGATGACATTTGGTTGATGTTCAACAATGCCTGGCTATATAATCGCAAGACATCACGTGTGTATAAATACTGTACAAAACTGGCAGAGGTCTTTGAGCTGGAGATCGACCCTGTCATGCAAAATCTTGGATACTGCTGTGGTAGAAAGGTAAGTCGTTGGCAATTAACTTTCAAAATAGTTTAATATTCCATTTTTCCTGATTCATTCTGAGAGGTTCTTTCAATGTCATTCAGTCATTCCTTCCACAAGTAATGTTTTTTGAACTTGACAATATCAACTGCTTGTTATTCAGCTGCTTGTGGTGGTGTTAGTAATGGGGAGAAAGGATAGACTGATATTCAAGTGGCCATTTATGAAATCATTATTGTTATCTGATATTTAAACCATTGTACTTCTGACAGATTAGGAGAGCTTCCATGAATCATTTTTGCTTTTGTTAATGGAGAACATGGATACCAGTTTTAACATCTCTCACTTCTCTAAGTGAGATCAGTTAGCTTAGTACATTCCTAGAGATCAAACTTTTACTATTAGCTTAGCTGTACTTGCCTAATCATCATGAGGACACATATGACTGTCTTTGAAAACAAGATGTTCACAAATTAAGCAAAGAAGTGGTCTCTAGTCATCTGATTATTAAATGCATTTTCCCACAGATTTCAGAAACTTGCTTCCTTGGGTGGTCTTCAGTTTGATTCAAAAACAGCAAAACCTGAAAATGCTAACAATCATGAAATTTATTAAAAATGAAAATTCAAAGTTCAAAATACATCTATTATCAAAGTATGTATACCATATACAGCCTTGGGATTCATCTTCTAGCAGGCAGCAGCAAAACAAAGAAAGACAATAGAATCCACGAAAAATAAAACCCCCATACAATGAGGATTCTGCTGGTCAAGCAGAATCAGTGGAGAGAGAATTTGTGTTTCAGGTTCATAACTTTTCATCAGAATTAGGAAAAACCGGGAAATCAAAATTAATTTATAGGGAACGGGAGGGCGAAGAGAACAAGGAATGATACAAATGGTGGTGTTGGTGGCTGAAAGAATGGGAAGACTGGTTAATTGAAGATAATTTGTAAGTACAGAAGTTGATGAGGGCAGAATGGAGAAAAGGGTAATAACATTAACTGTGAGAAGGAAAACACTGCAATTGTTAGAACACTAAAGCAAAAGAGATGCTGAAATATTCTGATCAAGCAGTATCTTCAGAGAGAGGATAAAGTTAATTTTACATTCTGAAATTAATTGCAAATTTCCAGCAATTCTGTTCTTTTGCATCTCTCAATTTCAGCAGTTTTTCTCTGCTGTTCCCTTTCAACCTTTTCTGCTTCCACTTACTCTTTCTGATTTTAAAAAGCTTTCATCCTCTCCATTTGAAACCTTCACTTGTGCTCTCAGTAACTCGGCATCTCCATTCATCACAGACTTTCTCTTTGTCTTTTCCACCCGAGCACCTTCTCTGTAACTTAATAATTGTTGCGAACTTTTCCTCTTTGAACAGCATTGACCTTACACATAGCTCTGTTGCTCACTCCAGAGAGCTCCCTTAACCTGCTGTGTATTTCTGACATTTGTTGGGTGTTTTTGTGAGTGTTCCCTGTTGAATATAAGAACAGAGTAGGTCCTTGCCACACCATTCATGATGAACTCAACTGCTCCATGTCTCAACTCCTATGCCTGTTCTCAAAGTCCTGAATTCCCGGATCTTTCAAAAATATATCGACCTCTTGTAAAATCTCCAGTAATGTAGCTTCCAAAGTCCTCCAGGACAGAGATTTTTGAAGATTCAACGCCTCTCAGTTTTAAAGTTTTGTATGCACCTCCCCCAACCCCCAGTATAATGTTGTAATGGTGTCCTCATTAGGTTCTCCCAGCAGTGGATACATCCAACAACCATCCTGTCATGCCCCCATTGGTCCTTGGGTGGGTGTATCTGTGTGTTTCAGTGAAATGACACTCGTTCTTCTAAACTGCAGAGAATGCTGATTCAGCTTTATCTACTTGCAATAGGAATGTTCCCCGCCTCCCTTCCCCCCCCCCCCCCCCCAAGAATTAGTCTAGTGAATCTATTTTGTATTTCCTTAGGAGGAACACAACTGTACACAGAGGTAGCCTCCCCAACTTAGTTACAGATCGTATTTTGTATCTTTCACAACCTGGGTTTCCCAAAATAGCTAATGCAGTGTTTCTGAAGTACAGCCACTATTGTCATTAACAGGAGATTAATTTTTGACACAACGTGGTTCTGCAAATGGAGCATGATAATAATCAAATTGCCTATAGAGAGAGTTGATTGAGGAATAAACATTCAACAATATATCAAAGTTACTTCCCATGAGTAATTCTTCTGCTTGAAATTGCAAACAAGACCTTATTTTCAGTTTTGTTCAAACTGGCTGGCTGTTACTGAACTCCTGAGGTTTAAAGATAGCGAGTATGGTAGGGAATTTCTTTTTATTAGTTTTGTCCTTTTAATTTTTAATCTTTTGAAGCTGCCCACTAACAGTTACCTTTCTGGATATATTGGTGACAATAGCGAAACTGGACTAACCTACCACTCAGCAGTATAAATTGATACAAGAAATGTTAAAGTAGCAGGAGAACATCACTACTAGAACCTGTTCTACCATAAAATTATACCACCATTATTTGTTGCTGTCATCCTGTTTCCTCATCTTAACTGTGCATCCTTTAATCACTAGTCTAGAAGTTTTAACTGCATCCTGAAACTTTCACCAGATGAGAATCTTCTAAGTAGTCACTTTGATGTGGAAGGAATGCTTCTTGATATTTTTTCTCCTCAACGACTGGTTAATTTGAAGAATATATCCCCTATTATTGACGTTTCAGGCAGAAGCCCTTCAGCAGGACTGGAGAAAAAACGCTGAGGAGTAGATTTGAAAGATGGGGAAAGGGGAGAGAGAAATACCAAGCAAAAGGTGAAACTTGAAGGGGGAGGGATGAAGCAAAGAGCTAACAAGTTGATTGGTGAAAGAGACAGAGGGCCATGGAAGAAATAAGAAAGGGGTGAGGAGCACCAGAGGGAGGCAATGGGCGGACAAGGAGATAACATGAGAGAGGGACAAGGAGATGGGAAATGAAGTGGGGGTTGGAGGCCTTACTGGAAGTTTGAGAAATTGATGTTCATGCCATCAGGTTGGAGGCTACTCAAGCGGAATGTAATACTGGAATCAAACTTCCAGTACATTTTTTCATCTGCTTTCAATGGTATAATTTCCCCAATGACAAAGTATTCTGATTACTAAAATAGATATCTCTAATATTGAGTTATGAATATCAGTTAATAATTGGAGAGAGTGTTTACCTACATCCCCTGCACACTCCCATTTTCACTCCTCCCCATCCCAATGATCAAATCTGCTTTCACGAGGAGAAGACAGACTTCTTAGTACATTAACTTTGTGATCAATCTTAAAATGGGTGTGACCATGCTTTTTATATCATACATCATACTTCTCTCTTTTTAAATGTTTCTATATGTATGAAGGCAAATCATCTGCAACAGGAATTCTTACTGCCTTTTCATTCCAATCCCTCTTGTCTTAAGTTTCCATATTGCCAAATTCAAAAATTTTCAAATTCATTCCATTTGTGCAGTCTAACCACTCACTGTAGTTATTGTTACTCGCATTGAGCTTATCCAAAGTTGTTCTCAAACCCTGACATAGATGTCCATCTTTTGGTAATAAGCACTTACAGATGAGGGATTTGTTCTAATCCGAGCAAACTTTTTTTTGGTTCTCTGAGCTTACTGAACTTGGCATGCTGTTTATTGCTTGTACCCTAGTTTGTGATGGGAAAGTTAGAACGAAGAGGTTTCTAATTGGTCAGATATACAGATAATACTCATTTCTGTACATAGAGCTCAGTTTTCTTCAAAGGATACAAAAGTAGCATATGTAGTTTGCAGTTCTCTGATTTCTGTTCATAAGTGACCACTTAGCAAAATACTTGCTACCATCAGTAGTTTAAAAAAAAATAAGATTTTCTCATTGGATCAAGTAAAAAAAATGCTTAGATATGTTAATTAAGTAAGGAATAAATTATTACCTGGAAATATTAACAAAGCTATGAAGCTGAACAGCAGGCACCTTACTGACCTTATATGAACACTGCACCCAAAAGCAAATTATAGATTTGTAAGGTTATGTGGCATTTGAACAAAAAGCAGCAACCTTTCTGCTGTTTTGAAGAGTTACATAAGCTATAATCATTTTTCTTTTATTCTTTGCAGCTGGAATTTTCTCCACAAACCCTCTGTTGCTATGGGAAACAGTTATGTACAATCCCTCGGGATGCTACCTATTACAGTTATCAAAACAGGTATGACAGTGGCTTCCATATTTTAAATAAGTCACTTATATTTTTACAAGACCTTGTTTTTTTGGTCTTTATAAGAATATCATCCAATCTTGTTATGATCATATAATCCAAATTGTATCCTATGGAAAGCAAAAAAGTTAATGATTCAATTCTGAGGCCCTTTGGACTGATAAATGGTCAGATCTAAAATTTAACTTTATTTATTTTTCTATAAATGCTTTCTAACTTGCTAGGTGCTTTGACTATTTTCTCTTTGTTTCAGTGCATTCTTTTTGTACACTATTTCATAAGTATCTCATTTGCCTTCAAAATGCTTTTGATGGTTTTGATTAAATGCAATTGGACAAATGACTGAAAATTAAAGCTGTTGAGAATTACAGTACTTAAAAATGAAATCTCTATGCATACCATCTGAAACCAGTTTTAAATAGTCTCCGGATAAGTAATTTGATGCATGTTAAAATATTTACCCTACCTTGTGACTGTTTACTGTGCAGAAGTTTTACTTTAATTATGTATTGTGTATACATATTGTGCATATTTGATGCTAGAATTATTCAACTATTCCAACCAGCTGAAGAAAAACATCTTCGACTGAAATGTCAGTTGTAACATATCTTGAAACATCCAAGTCACTCTATAGGTTGTCAGTACATAATCTGGACTCTCACACAAGAGTGGAACTGAGAGATTCCTGCAATATAAGAAAGCCTTGTATGCTAAATTCTGTGTAATTGTTTATCTGGACCCTAAGCATTGTAGTTCTGAAACTTTATTTATAAAGTATATAGGTAAAAATGATACATCCACACATGCATCTAGTTATTTATTGTAGTTCATAATGGAGATACACAGCATGGAAGCAGGCCCTCAGCCCAACTGTTAATTCTTTTAAAATGTCCATACTAACCAAGGTGCCACCCTGAGCTAGTCCATAAATCTGTGAATCGCCCGTAGACCTTTAAATCTTTCCAAGCCAAATGTATCTTGTGAATTGCAATTGTACTCTATCACTTCCTCCTATAGTTCATTCCATATACCCAGTTTGTGTGGAAAAAAATTCTTCCTTAGGTCCCCTTCCCTTTAAATCTTACTTACTTTCTTCTCCCTAAACCTACGCTCTCTAGTTTTAGCCCTCCACCCCAACCCATCCTTTCCACTTTAGGGGAGAAAGACTGTGACCAACCGGCGCTCCAAGCTCTCCAATCTGGCAACATTGTTGGAATCTTTTCTGTATCCTCCCCAGTTTAATGTTTCCTATTGTAAAACCGTAGCAAGATAATCAAGCTTATAATTGTAGCCAGTTTGTAATACAAATATGCCGGGTCCCATTTTGTCATTCATTTATTTTAAACTAAAAATAGCACTAAACTCTGTTTTCTAAACTTGTCATTTCATAAACTCTCCCCACAGAAATGTTGTAGATAAGAAAATGTAACTTTAAGAAAACTATTATTTCTTGTTGCTTAAGCTGATTTTTAACTTGGGTTCATAAGGTTATAAATGTAAAACATCACCCAGATACTTATTTTAAACAGGTATCACTTCTGTGAGAAATGCTTCAATGAGATCCAGGGAGAAACTGTCTCCCTGGGTGATGATCCTTCACAGCCTCAAACGTAAGTATATATTCAAATGCAGACATTTAGAAGATACTGTTTTCATTTTACTAACAAAATCCATTTTGCTTCTGCATTTATTGCAGGTAAAATAAATTTTGTTCTCAACAGTTCCATATAGCCAAAGATATGAGTTGATGATTGAATGAAAATCAATAAATGAAATTGCAGTAAAATTAGCATATACATGCGAAAAGCAATTTTGTACACCAAAAATTGAATTAGGATCTTTTATTATATTTGTTCTAGAAAGCATTATAAAAAATGTTTCAGCATCTCCAAACAAGGTGAAGTCCTTAAGTAGTCATAATCTGGCAGAAGAAGGGTCTGTTCCATTTGCATTGATTTGCAACTGTGATGTAGCAGCTCATTCTACAGTGCATGCTTTTATAGATTGTTTTAGGAGCTAATCCATTTGTTATGCTTTGATATGATCAAGCTAAACATCTTCATGACTGTGTGCCATCTCTTGCATCTTACTATTTCTTCACATTTTTATTTCTTTTAGGACTATTTCAAAGGAACAATTCTCAAAGAAGAAGAATGATACACTGGACCCTGAAATGTAAATGTTCTATTAAGACCTTGTTTTATTGGGTTGCTGTTGACATCCTGAACTTCTAATCCTTGTAGTCAACTTTCTTATAGTTGTGATTTGTTTTCAAGTTTCTTTTAATTCACCTGTTAATCAACTGAGGTTGGAAATTTTGTAGAACTAAGGTAGACAACTTTTAGACACTTAGTTGCTTATCACAGATCCACAATTATATGATCTGAGATTGAATTCTGAAAAGATTTTTATGTACGTGACTTATTTTTCTCTCGAGACTATTTCCTGTTAGAGAATCCATGACAAATGGGTTTATGGTAATAATTTTTTAAAACATCTAGTATTTCGAGAACTTTTAAATAATCCTATTACTCATTTCAAACCATTTGTCAAATGAATAGATGTCTAATTTATTAGTTGGTTTTGCTGATCAGCAAAAAAAAGCTTGATCCCTTTTTTTCCTCTAAGAATCATATTGCTCTAAGGCAGGGGTCAGCAACCTTTACCACTGAAAGAGCCACTTGGACCCGTTTCCCACAGAAAAGAAAACACTGGGAGCCGCAAAACCCGTTTGACATTTAAAATGAAATATCACTGCATGCAACGTTTTGTTTTGCCTTTATGCTATGTATAAACAAACTATAATGTGTTGCATTTATGAAATTGATGAACTCCTGCAGAGAAAACGAAATTACATTTCTGCATGCAACAAAAACATGTTGACCTCCGAAAAAAAGACGTTGGGTTGAAGGTTACTTTTAAGTAAAATACTCAACGTCTATTTGAGTCCTTCTTGTATTTATGAAAAATGCCAAACTTAAATTTGCCGCCAGCAGCAAACCAAAAATAACGTCAGCCAGCTGTCAACCTGAAAAATAAAAGGACTATTTCACTGAACAATGAAAGCATATGAATATACGTAAAATAATAGGCAATTAAAATATTTATCATCCTTGTTCAGGTTGACTCACACCTGACAATGCAGTCGTATTCAGTAGGGATGGATCGATGCTTAGGGGAGTGACCAGGAAGGATAATGTGTTTTTTTCCTCTCTGAACTCACAGAAGCGTTTCCCAAACGATGTTTGCATTGCGATGATTGCCCAATGTAAATACTCCGAATTTATCATGTCGTGACCTTTTTTGAACTCTCTCAAATTGGGGAAGTGAGACAATGTGCCTTTCTGTAAATCTCTGGCAAGCAACGTCAACTTGCGCTCGAATGCCAAAACATCCTCCAACATGTGCAGGGCTGTACGTCCTTACCCCGTTGAAGAGCTGTGTTCAGCGTGTTCAGGTGCGCTGTCATGTCTACCATGAAGTGTAGCTTTTCCAGCCACTCTGGCTGTTCCAGCTCAGGAAAGGTGAGCTCTTTGCTGCCCAGGAAAGTTTTCACTTCTTCCAGACACGCGACAAAGCGTTTCAGCACCTCCCCTCTGGACAGCCAGCGATAAAAACACGTTGTAGCGGTTGCTACACGCAGTCAGTAAACTGCAGTCAAAGATAGCTTTATTCGAACTAAACAGCCTTGCTTTTAAGCCTCCCTCAACCCGCCCCCCCATGGGCGCGGATGCTGCAAAAGACACGTACTCACAAACCCCCGTAGGCTATCTCCCTTAGCCTGAACGCTGGCTAATTGTGAGCCGGTTCGGATGTGTCAGGAAATGGGTCGCCACAAAGTCTTATTTAGATTGTACAAGATCACCATAATCTTCAAATTTAGATTTACATTTCAAAAACTAACAAACTAACATAAAATACATTTTAATTAAATACTGACCATGTAGCGGTGTGCTACACGCAGCGCTAAAATTACGACACGGAGTCGGTAACTGCAGTCGAAGGAAAAAACTTTATTCGAAATCTTCAGCCTCACTTTTAAGCCTCCCTCAACCTGCCCCCCATGGCGCAGAGACTCCAAAGCTCTGTGCTCGCAAACCCCCGTAGGCTATCTAATTGTGAGTCGGTTCGGATGTGCCAGGAAAAGGGTCGCCACAACCAATTATTTCCCAAAGCAACAGGGAGCCGCAGCACAGACATAAAAGAACCACATGCGGCTCCGGAGCCGCGGGTTGCCGACCCCCGCTCTAAGGAAACCATGTATTTCATTAACACCCAACTACCCTCCCACCACCCTACTTTTCTCTGGCTGCAAAATAATTAACAAGCACATTGCTACTTTATGAACTCTTGACATCTGTATCATGTTTCTCCAGATTTGTTGAATGTATTGAATGTGGTCGGAAAATGCATCAGATCTGCGTCCTTCACCATGAGCTTATTTGGCCCTCAGGGTAAGTTGTATAATATATAAGTAGGAACATGCACGTAGGCTATTTGTACTACTTAAAGGTGCTTTTTTTTTACAGAAAGATTTCCTGCTTGTGAATTAATGCTTTTTACATTTTGCATTTTCTCTTTAAGTTTGGAGACTGCTCTTTTGCTGTTTTGGAGAATATAATTGGGTGACCTACAGTGCCTATAAAAAGTGTTCACCTCCTTGGAAGTTTTTATGTTATATTGTTTTACAACGTTGAATCACAGTAGATTTAATTTGGCATTTTTTGACATCAACAGAGAAGTAATCTTTCGTGTCAAAGTATAAACAGATCTACAAAGTGATTTAAATTAATTACAAATATAAAACACAAAGTAGTTGATTGCATAAGTGTTCACCCCCTTCGTGTCAGTACTTAGTAGATGCATCTTTGGCAGCAATTACAGTCTTGAGTCTGTGGGTAGGTCTCTATCAGCTTTGCATATCTGGACTGTAGTTTCTCCCCATTCTTCTTTACAAAACTGCTCAAGCTCTATCAGACTGCATGGGATCATGAGTAAACACCCCATTTCAAATTCAGCCACAAATTCTCAATTAGATTGAGGTCTGGACTCTGACTTGGCCATTCCAGGACATTAAATTTGTTGTTTTTAAGCCATTCCTGTGTAGCTTTGGCTTTATGCTTGGGTCATTGTCTTGCTATGAAATTGGTTGAAAGTAAGTGTCAATTCAAGAGCTGTAGGTGCCTGCCCTGTATTATTGTATGCTGTTAAATTCATGTGAGCCATAGTTTAAAATCTAAATGCAAAATCTTAAGCAGTGCACTGTGCTGCACCTGGGCATCATGTTTCTGTGCTTGGAACTCACATGAGACTTGGACCCAAAGACTTTGACTCAATCTAGAGGGCCAGTCTACACCTGAGCTTTTTCAGTGGATCCTCCTTACTTTGTTGCTTTTGGAAATATGGTGACAGTGAGTTCAATATAGGCTAACTACCATTCCTAGTGTCTTGCTTTTTCATCCCACTCTTGCCTATTACTGCAAGCACCAAAAAGTAAAAAGGAAAATATTCAATTTTGCCCATCTTTTCAAAGATAAATATTTTAAAGTATTTCTGCAATGTGGTTAGGAAATGTGGTTAAGAAATATATAATGTACAAATAAATAATGGAGAAAAAGAAGGAAGTATTGAGATGGTGTTCATAGACATTCAGAAATCTGATGCTGGTGGAGGAGAAGCTATTCCTAAAACGTAGAACAGTTAAATCAAGAGATCTGTATATGTTTAACTATACTGTTAATTTCCAAATCTGTCTAACCAGTCTCCTCTTGCTTCTTGCAGTTTTGTTTGTGATCCCTGTTTAAAGAAAACTGGGAAAACAAGAAAAGAAAATAAATTCTGTGCAAAAAGTAAGTAGACTTTTTGGTGAAAAGTGATTGTAAGTCAATGCAGTTTTAAAAGCTGTTAGATGGGCTAGCAAAACAATGTCTCATTTTCAAAAAGCAACTATCCTTCAAAGGCATGTTGCCCTTTATTCATATCTGAGCCTCCCAAAGATAGAAAGTCACTCCCTTTGACATCAAGGCAGCCTTTGGCCTGGGGACGCATCAAGGAACCCAATAGAACTGGGGCCTATAAACAACAAGGGAAATCACTCCAGTGGGTGAAGTCATATATTGCACAAAGAAAAATGTGTTGTTGGAGGTGAATTACCAAACATCAAGATTGTCATCAGCCGCTTTATTGATAACCTACTTCCATTATGAAGTCAGAAGTTCTGGTGAATGTGCACTGTTAATTCTATTCATGATCCTCTTCAAATGAAGCAGTTCATGGGTAAAAAGAGATGGCTAACATCCATGTTACAACTATGTCAGCCAATGAGAGTCTAATAACATTCAGTGGTTGGGAGCAACAGCACCTGCATCTCCTAAATCACTTTCATTCTTGATAAGGAAATATATGGCCAAATTGTCGTCATTTTAGTGTGTAAATCCTGGAAATGTTTACCAAACTACTTGGTGGAAGTATTTTCAGCAGTTCAAGAAGACAACTCGCCATCACGTTGTGTTTGATTAGAGATGAGGTAATAATAACATGCTTGCTGGCAATGCCTATATCCATTACAAAATGCTTACCAAGGTTCCTACCTGATAACTTTCGTGTTTTGTCCCTATCGTTGGAGATGTTGGTGACCCCATCTCTGTTAATCCTGTCACTGCCTGGAGGTGATAGCAAACTGCACATCTTAACAGCTGAACATCAATAACCCATATTCACCACCTACAGAAATAGGCAATTCAGCTTAGCTTCCTCAGAATACGTCTTCCTTTATAATTAGTATGTCATAGCGGCTCACAGTGATGCACATTTCTTAATAACTTCTGGAAATGATTTTTCTAGAAAGTGGATTCTATTTGTGATGCATGTTGGGCAAGACAATTGAGAATAAATAAAATAGCATTCACTGTGTTCACCAGGTTCAGGAACAGTTATTACTCAACCGTCAGGCTCTTTAACCAGAGGGGATAACTTCACTTACTGCCAACATTGAATTGATTCCACGACCTCTTGACTTATTTTCAAGAACTCTATGTCTTAGTTCTCTGTTTATTATTATCTTGGATTTTTTCACATTTTGTGTTTTTACATTAGTAGTTTGTCCATCTTTGTGTGCAGCTTTTATTGATTCTATTGTTTTTGTATTTACTGTAAAAGCCACAAAGTTTTAGGGTAGTATAGAATGACATAAATGTACTTTGATAATAAAATTACTTTGGACTTTAAGCATTGAAAAGGAATTGTGTCAGTGATTTACATTGGCTATGGTATGGCTACAGTGTAGGTTAGTGTGTATCTGATGCCTTTAATTTGTTTTTACTAAAGTATAATATTAGAAATAATAGAGAATGCTTAACATTACATCAAATATTTTTTGTTTTCCCCTTAGGGTTACCAACCACTAAGCTGGGTGCTTACCTAGAAACTCGTATTAACGACTTCCTCCGCAGGCAGAATCATCCGGAGGCTGGCGAATGCACTGTTCGGGTGGTACACAGTTCAGATAAAACTGTGGAAGTCAAGCCAGGAATGAAGGCAAGGTGAGAGAGGGACTCAGCTGCACTAAAGCTTTTATCTCTAAAATGGATGGGGGAGGGAGCTTCATTTGAAATACAGATACTATGACAACTGCTTGTATATGTATGATATCTAAAAAAACTAACACATCAGCAACATGACAGAGGTAGCATGATGCATTTGTAGAAACATTGCAATTTGGACTTGGTAACTGCTTTATCAAAAGTGAGAAGAAATTTTTGAGTAAAGCAGAAGAAATTGTTCTGTGACGTAATCTAAAAATGGTGATAGACTTTCAGCTTAACCAAGTGGTAATCTGTATTTTTTTGAGAACTGGTGCCTTTTGGTATGCTGCACTAGGTAAGAAATTGGATGGAGGCAAGTGTTCTAAATGAACTGTCTTTATTTTTAAATAGCCATTTTCAGGATCTGGATGGCACTGGCAAGGCATTTATCGGCCTTCCCTAATTGTCCTTATTGAGCTGCATTAGTGAAACATTCCAGTCAGGTGAAACATGAAATGCTGGAATTAATTTAGCATGGTTATTTTGGATGTTACACTGGTGATGTTACAAAGTTTTAATGGGAAGTGGTTTTAATAAGGGAAGGTTGTATTTGGGTGATCTGTTTTTTTTTATTTCTTTGTCGCCTCCTCAATGGGAATAAAATGCTGGCTGTACATGGATCTCAGCAAAGTCCCAGTTGACTGGCCGGTCAGGAAAAAAAAAAGAAAATCAAGGGAGAGCAGCAAATAGTGTTTAAAATTGGTTGAATGGTAGGAAGTAAAGGGTAATAGTTGATGACTAATGCAAATGGAACCCTGTTTCCAGTGGATTTGACAGGGTTCAGTATCTGCTTCATTGCTGTTCATAGTTTGTATTATTTAGATTTAAATATTGGTGATATCTCAAATAAGTTTGTAAATTTTACAAAAAATAACTGAGTAAGGAAATGAATGAATATTGAGTTAAATACACTGGTATCAATAACCATCTCCGTTACCTCTTGAAAACATTTGTCAGGTAGATCTTCAGTTAGTCATTGCCTTTATCAAAAATGTTTTCAGTAGTTTTCTTACTACTGTATTTACTTACTTATGCCCTCTTCACTTTTAAAATAAGATAACCATTATGGCCCTCCAGAACTCTGTCAACACTGGTCAAGGAGGGAATAAAATATTAGTATCAGTGATTCCGAAATTTCCTCCTTTGCTTATCACAACTTGGAATATATTTTTATTTTGATGTGATGATACATCCAAAAATAATAAACCCCTAAATATTTAATATCTTTACCTTGTTTATCCTATCAAATATTTCGCAATATCCCCCTTAACTACGACATTGACGTTGAATAAACTCTTCTCAGTCTTCCAGCCAGGTACGGTTATCAACTTTAACCAACATTTTCGATTACAAACACTACCGTCTTCATCGGGGATGATGCCTGGGCATGTCTGGTCTGGTAGTATTTATACCCTCATTGTCAGTCAGCCCTGATTGGTTAGTCCTCATCCAATCCAAGCTTATGTTGACCCACCTTATTTACAATCAAATTCTATTTCTTAGAATAAGATCTTCATCCTTGTTAAAATTCTTTTCCTCTAGTCTAGTTTAATGGCTTCCCTCAGGCAATCTCAAAAGCCATTGGTGTGACACAGTAGTTTATTTTAACAAAGAATAAGGTCTCAACTGATAAATTGGGAAATTGCTTAATGGTTAAAGCTTCCAGAGACCAACTTGTTTTGTATAGATCTGTACTAAAGCTCCCTGTGTGTTGTATCTAATTATATCCACTTTGTGCCTTGGGGCTCCCACATTAACAGGGACATAAAGCTGATTCTGAATGACATCCATGTGCTAAATTTGGTAACAATGCAGTATATCAGTAAGTTGAAGATGCAGTTCCAAAACTTAAACATGTTAATTACTTGGTGTTCACTTACAGGTTTGTTGATAATGGGGAGATGGCAGAGTCATTTCCTTATCGAACGAAAGCTTTGTTTGCCTTTGAAGAGATCGACGGCGTTGATGTATGTTTCTTCGGCATGCATGTGCAAGAGTACGGTTCTGACTGTCCTCCACCCAATCAAAGGTAATTCTAGTTATTTTGTAATAATATACACATGGAGTTATTACCTTTTAGGCAACAGAAAGTGATCTACTATGATGTTTGTCACCTCATTTGCTTCTCAGTAGGGTGAGGGTATTTTTCCTAATTACCACTTATGAATGTTGCCCTTGAGAAGGTAGGATTGATGAGTGCAAATCTAGATGTTGTGTGTTTTAAATTGAATAAATTATTGGAAAAAAAACTTTCAAAACAAGTGAATGGTTCATATTGATGTGGGGGGAGAGGATAAGTTTGATTGTAAAAGCAGTTTGTTTCATTCACTTCTAGTCACGCAATAGTTAAAATTCTTGAAAGTTTGAGAATATTTCCAGTTGAACTTGACTCATAGTTTATGGCAGTCTCTAAGTCTGTAAATCATTTTTTGAACAACTTGATTTCTTCTATAACATCCAAGTGTCCTCATTATAGATTTATTGTATTAATGTCCACTTTCTTGCTTTGAATATCAGTACATTTCACAGTACATCAACTGGTGAAGATCACTAGTGTGGGGCACTGTAACTTTAAAATTAGTTTTAGTACTTTTGAAAATTTGAATGATTTTTCCTTTGACGATACTTATGATTTCATTTTCCTTACAGACGTGTATACATATCATATCTCGATAGTGTACATTTCTTCCGCCCTCGATGTCTGAGAACAGCTGTCTATCATGAAATTCTTATTGGATACTTAGAATATGTAAGAAAGTTAGGGTAAGTGTTTGCATGGTGTAGCTAAGATCAAACTGAAACGCTCCAAAAATAATTTTTATTTATCATTTGATGTCTTTTCTTGAAACTTTAGTCTTGCACTTTCTCTATTTCCACTAGCTTTGAATTTAACATTTGAATTTTGAATTTAACATTGAATTTAAAAAGAGTAACATATGGTTCCTGGTTACATATCTAATAAAGGGACTAGCCAGGTAGAAGTGCCCAGTGTCCAAATTGCTTTATTTCTAACTGTACTACATAGCATACACATTCCTTCTTGCCAGGTGGGTGGGAGAGCTAACCATTCTGAAGTTTCTGTAAGTAATTGATGCAAGAGGTCCTAAACTGGTTTTGCGCTTTTCATGTTTTATAAATCCAATCCAGATACACAGCAGGGCATATTTGGGCTTGTCCTCCAAGTGAAGGTGATGATTATATTTTTCACTGCCATCCACTGGATCAGAAAATCCCCAAGCCCAAAAGACTGCAGGAGTGGTACAAGAAGATGTTGGACAAGGCAGCGTCGGAGCGAATTATTCATGATTATAAGGTATTGTGCATGGTATTTATTGCCATAATAATACCACAAGCCAGTGGTTCATTGGGATGGATACATGTTTCCAGCTACTATTATTTCTATGCATTGAGACTTTAAAGTAGAAAAATGCTCTTTGGTATTTGAGTTTTAAGTAGGAAAAAATGGCTTTCCAACCCAAAGCTTGTTCAAGAAAGTGCATCATATTTGGGGAGTGTTAAAAGCTCTTAGGAAAGGAATTGCATGGATAAAACTGAATACTCAGCCACAAGTAACATAACTATTTAAAACAAATGCTTGGGAATACTTTGGACAGAGTCAAAGGATAGGAAACTGCACTTCCATTCCTTCATCTTCACTGGGTCTAACTTCTGGAACTTCCTACTTAGCAAGGATGTGGGAGTGCATACATCTCCATAGACTACCACCATCAGGACTGGTAGCTTAAGGTGGCATCTTTTCAGAGCGATTCAGGATGTGTAACAAATGTCAGTCTTGCTAGCATCCCTCACATTTAAGTGGCTCAAACGTCCAAGGGTTTCACAAATGACTAGACCAAGTGAGAAGTAGGTGAAACTGAGGAAATGCAAATAGGAATAATCTCATCATCTGTTCTGTGGTTTGACAGAAGATCCTGGTTGATCTTCTATATCAGATCAATTCTTCTCCCAAATCCATTAGTACACTTCAAATCAAAATATTCAGCAGTCTTGCATTCAAATGGTGGAAAAAATATATTAATCACAACTAAATGACTGATTTATTCACTTTTAACTTGGCATCCTAGATTTTCCAGCGAGGCGAAAAGCAGCTATCGTTATCCTGCCGAAGGGTCTCAGCCTGAAACGTTGACTATACTTTTTTCCTGGCCTACTGAGTTCTTCCAGTTGTTTTGTGTGTGTTGCTTGGATTTCCAGCATCTGCAGATTTTATCTTGTCTATAACTATCCTGCCAAGTCTTTCTCAAATCATGCATAATGTTATTTCTTAGTACGAAATTCAAAACATTACATTACACCATTGACAAAGAAAAATCATTAAAATGGTTACCCTTGTATTTAATCGCACTTTGGTCATTGTCTCCTGCATTCATCACTATTATAACCTTGTCTGTATCCATTCTAAAATGTCATTATTTGCAGTTGACTTCCTTGGCTATCATTTGGATGTATTTAGTCTTTTCATCTGACTTACTAAAATATCTTTAAACAGCCAAGGCTCTATCACTGATATGAGTGGAATCCCATTGTTAGAGGACTGCTAAACTGAAAATGGCTAGTCTGCTCAGATTGTTTTCAGTTCATGCACCCATTATAACCAGTACCAAGTAATGGCAGTATTTTTTGTAGGCCTTCATAGGTTAGGGTTGACCATGAATGTTGCCCATTATGCAAGCTCCCCCTCTCCACATACCTGGTAAACCCAAAGGAATTGTAGAGACCATTGCAGTTTGGCACCAGTAGCATTACAGGAGTTGCCAGTCAACATTGAACTCAACGTAGGGCTTCCTTAATGACTCCAACTCGGGAATTTTCTCTCAGGGTTTACTCCCGAAGCTTTACTCATGAGTGGATATACCTTGTCGCAGGTGTTTCCCTACTATTTACCCATATATCAAGTGATATATTGTAGTTCTCTCCAATGAGCACAAGCTATCTTATTTGAAAATGTTAGTATTAAAATAAGATTTTGTGCATTAGTTCACATTTTTATATTACACATTGTAGTACGATATTACTAAATAATATAATATGCAATAGATGTACTCATACTATATTTTTCTCTTACAGGATATATTTAAGCAGGCAACGGAAGACAGACTGACGAGTGCGAAAGAGTTGCCATATTTTGAAGGTGACTTTTGGCCTAATGTGTTGGAAGAAAGTATCAAAGAATTGGAACAAGAGGAAGAAGAACGTAAGAGAGAGGAAAACAACACATCTAGTGAGAGCACAGATGTAAGTTGTGAGGTCATTTACTTGTATAAACTGAAGTGCTCATAAAATACCATGTGTAGATGCCTCAGTAAATGCACCAGCCATGAAAGAGTGAAGCAGGTTAAAGAGGGGGAATCAAACTTGAAGGGAGAAATAATTCCTATTCCCATGTGCCCACTAAAGGAAAATTACACTAAATCTCCAGGCATTTGAGGGATTCCTATCTGTTGTGCCATTCTGGACATTGTGCAGTGCTTTCAGGAATTTCCATGGGGTAGCTGGGGTAAGTTGCAAAGGGCAAGAGTTCTTTCTAGTGTTGATGTTAATTCATTTTGTTAACCATTAGACTCTTAATCACAAAAAGCATTTCCAAATCATCTCAACTTCCAGATTTTTTATTCACTTGATATACTTATATACACATAAACCACCCACCCATCCTCGGAAGTATTGTTAAATATGTATTCAGATAGGAGTTCAGTAAAACTTTGTCATAAATTTTTATTGAGCTCCATTACGTGCTACAATAAGCCCTCTAGCCTACACTGCTGGGGTCAGATGTTTGATTTATAGTTAAATACAAATAGAAGCCCTGTGCTTATTTGGTGTCCCCACTTAAGCACAGGGCTCATTTGCAAAGTAGTGAACTGTGTTCATAAAGCAATTTGGAAGTTGACGAGATGAAGGACTTTAGTGCGGTAAAGCACTGCATTTTACACAGGAAAACATAGGTAGCTTCCCATTTGGTAGGAATCTGAATTTGCTAAATTAAAATAGGCTTCTAAATAATCTATAATAGTTCTAAATAAAACTTAAGTAAGGTCTAGGAGTCTTCAAAAATAACAAAATAGCATAGTTTATATATGAGTAATCTCAAGCTACGTTTTACAAACCCGTCTTGTTGTCCATCTAGTCCACCACCCAGAAATTGTGGACCGGTCCACAGCTGATCTAGCAGCCCTGAACACTGGAATAGCCAGTCCACTGTCATTACATGTAAACAGCTTAAATAAAGATTTTTTTAAACTTTATTAACACATTAAGATCATGTGCCATCGTTCCAGACTGAGCTACTCCATGAATCCCTAATTGTAAATTTACATCTTTCCAGGGAAAAAAGGGAGACAGCAAAAATGCAAAGAAAAAGAATAACAAGAAAACGAGCAAGAATAAGAGTAGCCTGAGCCGAGGTAACAAGAAGAAACCAGGGATGCCCAATGTGTCTAATGACCTCTCCCAGAAACTGTATGCTACCATGGAAAAGCACAAGGAGGTATGTTTTCTTTCTGCCGTTCTGGTAGTCTTTTGCAGGTAATTACATATTTTCTATTTCATTAGTTTGTATGTCTCCTTGTTTCAAGTACTGAATATGCTGTCCCTTAGTTATTCTGATACCACAGTTGTTCAAAGAAGGTGTAAAGTGTCCAGTAATTCTATCCAATAGCCTCCTCTTTCTCTACCCTTGACATTTAGAAAATATATATCCATTCTTCCTTCAAAATTGTGGGAAAACAAACTTTTATTGGAATACAATTTAATTGGCAATGGTGTGCCAATTAAACTGCAGACACTATTCATCTGATTTATCTGTCTGAGCCAAGACAGTGGTGCAGGTACTCCTGTTAGCCCCAGTATTTCCATATATGGTGGCTATTGTATCCTTTTCTGCAATTGAATGAGGATAGGCAGAGAGAGCAGTGATAATCCCTGCGGAAAAATGGATGGTGGACTTTTATGCTGCAACGTAAACAATCTTCCTCGTGGCTGGTCCCTTGGGTTGAGAGTGACTTGGTTGCACATGAGATTTGCAGTGGCAATGTAGGACCTGCAGATTCTGCCAAAGTTAGGGCAGGCAGTCCTTTTCTGGGTAGCTGAGTGGTGGTTTTCTTTGGGTTTCTGTGTGCTCCTGACAAATAGATAACTGTGTTCTCTATGCCATT
Source organism: Hypanus sabinus (assembly GCF_030144855.1). Taxonomy (NCBI): domain Eukaryota; kingdom Metazoa; phylum Chordata; class Chondrichthyes; order Myliobatiformes; family Dasyatidae; genus Hypanus; species Hypanus sabinus. Next base: position 14,646,090 of record NC_082734.1, read on the forward strand.
CTGAATGCTTCCCCATTTTGAAAGGCTATGAGTCAGAGATTCCCAGGAATCGCCGGAGGTATTGTATTTCTCCTTTTCAAGAAGGTTTTGAGAATGTCAGTCATAGTTTTTTTCCTGCTGTGTCAGGCCTAGATATAGGCTGTCTGTTTCACAAGTCTGATTTTGGTTATAAAATCAACACTGATCTTTCTCTCAGAGCTAAATGGGTGCAAGGGCTCGAATGCTGGCAATGTTGCTCTGGGAGAGGACATTGTTCCCTTTATCCCACTAGTGGATTTGGAGCATTTTGCAAATAACATGGTGATGTCTCTCCATTGTTTGTAGGTGGTGTATGACTAAAGCTTGTGAGATGTAAAGGCCCTGAGCTTTATTCTGATATTGAGATGCAATTTTCAGATACTTTTCCTCAGCAAAAGATTGTGCTGCCGTAAGATAAATCTTGTCCTAGATTTTTATTGTTGGAGGGCAATGTTTTGCAGCAGGTATATTTGGTAGAGAAACTTTTATTTTGCAGATTTAAGCAAAATTCCATTCTCAGATATGCTTCAGTGAGTTGAGCCAATCTCTAAACTTAGACAAATTGATCTGTATAACCCTATTCTATTCATTGTAAAATATGTATCAGTATGACCTTATCTATCGTAAATATTTCACTGCACTTTTTTAACCAAATTCATTTTCTGTTGCAGTCTGTAAATAAATTGGTGGAAATTAAAATATGACAAAACGGTGAAAATAGTTACTTGATTGACAAATATGGTTTAAGTCTGCTAGTACAAAAATACAAGAAGTATATAATTTTGGATAGAATTGGGACAGAAATATTGGAAGTATTTTATTTACAGAGTGGATCAACTGAAACTGGTTGCTACAATGAATTTGAGGCCATGCCTTTGCACAGGTTTGAGAATAATTTCTATGGTAATGCAGTAAGATGGCGCTTCATCCAGTAACATAATCAGCAATTTATATTCATGAGTTGTGTTTAGTTAAGATTATTTGGATATGATGAATTCTTCTAGAAATAGAAATGATTTATTATACTGAGGATTCTGTTTAATTGGGACAAATCGAGACAGTAGGTTTTGACCTTTATAAGGGGCTAAACTATTATTTAAATTCCTCATTATTCCCAACTTCTTGAAGTAGTGTAATAGTTTCATTTTCGCTCCCAGCCATTTCTGGTATCGCCAAGCCTGAATGCTTGAAGCCTCAGTGAGCAGATCAGTCCTGAATTGTCCTACTCCTTATTAGTGATGAAATCACTGCTATTTGCACACAAGCACATGCAACTGATGCTATTTAAACACTATTTGTTTTGAGCACACTGTAGCAATTAATGGCTATATGAGTATGTACAGAGGCCACTATTTAGAACCTGTTCAGCAGTGGTATTGGTCAAAATAAAGGGAATACCGGCTATTTTCTCAATTAGATTTTGTCCTTTAAGAGTGCCCCAAATAAGTAGCTGCCCTGATTAACTGGAATCCGCTCTACTTGGTTTGACTGAATTTTAATTGTCTGGTATTTCTTTTAACAGGTGTTTTTTGTGATCCGCCTGATTGCGGGTCCTAACTCAAACTCACTGCCAACCATCATAGATCCTGACCCACTCATTGCTTGTGACCTGATGGATGGACGTGATGCCTTTCTTACACTGGCAAGGGACAAGCACATGGAATTTTCATCACTGAGACGAGCCAAGTGGTCAACCATGTGTATGTTGGTAGAGCTTCACAACCAGGGCCAGGATCGATTTGTATATACGTGCAATGAATGCAAGCACCATGTGGAGACCAGGTGGCACTGCACTGTTTGTGAGGTGTGTATTAGTATTAGTTTATTGTTCCAGTTCACTTAATCCAGTTTAATATTTATACCAATCATGTACTAAACCTCTTTCTGCTTCTATTTAAATAATTCTAAATGAAACATAATGTGGTTGAAAAGATTATGATAAAACCTGTGACCATTCATTACATTGCTTAGATCAGGAGTTAAACCATTTTTCTGGAATATTTCACACAGACCATTCTTTCACCATCTTGAGCTGCCTGGACATGAAACTACCTGTTAGCCACTCAGCCTTCGGACCTGTTTCACTCTTTCAAGTAATGGCCGATGGGATCTCAGTTCCATTTATCCTTTGGTAGTCCACATTATGTAATAATTTCCTTTAATTCCCCTTTATCACTAATATAGTTTCAGTTGACCTGACAAATTTTATATTTAAGGCATTAAATACATTTCCTCCACCTTTTTCATAATATTCAGGTTGTGTCTCTTTGCATGAGTTCTTCCCTTGTTACTTCCCAACCAGAGGAAGTTTTATGAATATCTTAGTGAATAATTTCTCATGTCAAAATTTATCTGATCACCATTAAACCTTCCAAATTCAAGTATTATAGGCTAAATTCACATGCCATTATCCTGTTCCCAATTTTCAGGTTATAATTTTGAGAATTAACTGACTTCATGTACTTAGATATCCATGTAGCGCTTTTCAAGAGCTGATGAACTAACTGTGCTTTTTCTTGCCCTAGGATTATGACCTCTGTGTCAACTGCTTTAACACTAAAGGACATGAACACAAGATGGACAAACTTGGCCTTGGCCTGGATGATGAGAGCAACTCGCAAGGTTCAGAAGTGAGCACTGGGGATTCAAGGCGCCTGAGCATTCAGCGTTGCATTCAGTCACTGGTCCATGCTTGCCAGTGCCGCAATGCCAACTGTTCTTTGCCTTCCTGCCAGAAGATGAAGAGGGTGGTCCAGCACACCAAGGGATGCAAACGCAAGACCAATGGAGGCTGTCCAATCTGCAAGCAGCTTATTGCTCTCTGTTGCTATCATGCCAAGCACTGCCAAGAGACCAAGTGCCCTGTGCCATTTTGTCTCAACATCAAGCACAAGCTTCGTCAGCAGCAACTGCAGCACCGTCTGCAGCAAGCCCAGATGCTGCGCAGGAGGATGGCCACAATGCAGCGAGGTGGTGTCGGACAGCAAAGCCTGCCATCACCGAGTGGCACCGCTCCAACCACCCCAACAGGGCAGCAGCCGAGCACCCCGCAGACACCACAGCCCCAACCCCCAGCTCCGCCTCAGCCTCCGCCTCCGCCCCAGCCGCAGCCTCCACCACCATCTAACATGCCTTCCTACAACAATATGGCAAGAAGCCAGCCACAAGCCCCTATACCTCAAGGCAAACCGACTGGTCAGGCCGTCTCTGCAACTCAAGCCACGCCGCCTGTTCAACATCCACCACCAGCAGCTGCCGTGGAGATGGCCTTGCAGATTCAGAGAGCAGCTGATGCTCAGCGTCTGATGGCACAGCAACAGTCTTTCCAGCGGCCTGGGGTAATGAACCCTCACATTGCGCCCATGAATCAAATGCCTGGGATGAGCATGAACCCGCAGCAGTCACAGAGAGGCCCCACTCATACGGATCAGGGAATGGGACCAGCTGGCATGCAGCAGGCGCAGTGGGGCCAGGCTGGGATGGCCCAGAGTCAGCAGCATCCACAGGGAATGCAGAGGCCAGTCATGCAGATGACCCAGCAAGCTCTACAAATGAACATGCAACCCCAGCCACCACCACCCATGTGCCAGGTTACATCAGGAGTGCCTCAGCCCGGTCGAGGTACCATTCCCCAAGGAGCCCTGCAGGACTTGCTGCGGACTCTCAGGTCTCCAAGCTCCCCTTTGCAGCAACAGCAAGTGCTCGCTATCCTCCGCTCCAATCCCCAGCTTATGGCTGCTTTCATTAAGCAGAGGGCAGCCAGGTATCAAGGAAGCCAGGGTCAGGCCGGTATGCAAGGGCAGCCAGGGATGCAACCCCAGCCCGGGATGCAGGCTCAGCCAGGTCTTCAGGGGCAGCAGGGCATTCATGGCAACCCAGGCATGCAGAACATGAGCCCCATGCAGTCTGGAGTTCAGCGGCCCAACATCCCTCAGCAGCCACAGCAGCAACAGCAGCAGCAACAACAACAGCAGCAGCAGCAACAAAGCATGGGTGGCATTAATGCACAAGGGCAGTCCATGAACATAAGCCATCCCAGTATGAACTCCCAGTTCCGGGAGCTTTTGATGCGAAGACAGCTCCTGCAACAGCAGCAGAAGCAGCAGCAGCAACAACAGCAGCAATCAAACTCTGGCATGGCTGCTGGAATGGCTAATCAGTTCCAACAGCCTCAGGGCTCTGGTTATCCCATGCAGCAACAACAGCAGCAGCAGCGGATACAGCATCATATGCCCATGCAGCAGGGAACCATGGGCCAAGTGGGGCAACCCATGGGACAAATGAGCCAACTTCCACAAGCAGGAATGGGTGCAGAGGGCACTTCGAGTCTCCATCAGGCCCTCCAGCAGCGACTTCTCCAGCAACAGCAGATGGGTTCACCAGCCCAGTCCAATTCCATGAGCCCACAGCAGCACATGCTCCCTGGTCAGGCCCAGTCACCTCACCTCCAGGGCCAGCACCCATCCTCTCTCAGCAACCAGGTACGGTCTCCGCAGCCCGTGCCTTCACCACGCCCGCAGTCCCAACCACCTCATTCTAGCCCGTCACCCAGGATGCAACCTCAACCGTCTCCACATCACGTGTCGCCACAGACTAACTCCCCACATCCGGGAATGGTAGCTGCCCAGGCAAATCCAATGGATCAAGGACATTTTACTGCTCCGGACCAGAGTGCAATGCTTTCTCAACTTGCTAACCCTGGAATGGCAGGATTACATGGTGCCGCCAGTGACCTTGGCTTGGGTTCTGACAACCCGGACTTAACAGGCACAAACATTAATCACAATACACTAGACATCTTGTAGCATTTTGGGAGCAAATTCTCATTTTTCGTCTTTACTTAGGGTTTTTGTACTGAAAAAAAAACAATTTTGAAATTTCTAGGGAGGACAATTGTCCCAGAATTCAACAAACTGCAATTTATTGAGAGAAAAAAAAACTGAGGGATGATATTATACAAAGAATATATTTTTTGTTAACACTGGTCGATGGCCAGTCCTTTTTTTTGTTTTCCTATTCTGTTATTTCAATTGCAGGTTGCCCATACCTACATTTTTTTAAGAAAAGGAGAGTTGAAGTCATATTTTTATTTTCTAACTTCAGAAAATCTTGTAAACATTTGTCCATTAATGCAAAGCATTTCATGGGAAAAAATACAGCCTGTCTTACTGTATACATCTGTTTTTGTTTGACAGCAATGAATTACCATACCTCTTGTGTATTCCCCTTCTTCCCTTAATTTTTTTTCATTTCTATACAAGGGTTTGAACAGAAATTTCAAAGTATTAATAATTTGTACAGGTAGAACGAAAGACTATTGCACAAACTGGCAGCTGCCAAATGTCCTGCGGATGTAGAATATTGTGGGGTTTTTCAGTTTAATGGTGACATTTTACTTTTTATTTTATTTTTTGGTGAGACTATCGAATGATTCTTTAAAAAGACTGTGTGGCTGATTTTATTGAACACATCCCTTGGTTTTTCCTCTTTCAGACTTCTGTGTAAAACTTGAAAATGGGCAAGCAGAAAAAGAGAAAAAAACCTATCCAGAAACGTGTAAATCATGCAATTTATTGATAATTACTTATAAATATGAACTTTGGATCACTGTATAGACTGCTAAAATTGATTTCTTTCTTATTTACCATATTGTTGAATAAACTGTGTGCAACAGCGACACTGCCTGCTTTTAATGGATGCTCTCTACATTTTTGGTGCTTCTCAGGACATAAAATTAAGATTGTATTTCAGTGGTCAGGATTTGCAGATTATTTATTACTGGTGGATAGCAAGCACTTGTTGGATGATCTGCAAATCACATCGGGCTGAGGACAGAGAATGGAAATACTTTAATAATGACCACCCCAACTGGCATCGCTCCACTTATCCCAAGATCTGAAAGTAACATTGAGAGATAATTTAGTTTTCCAGTTATTTTATGAGTGGGTATAACTTGAATATTCATTTTCAAGTTAATCCCATCCATGTTTAAGGGGCAAAAAATTGAATTGAAAGTTGTACGTTTAAAAAAAATTCTTTAAAACATCAGCAGGAGGACCAGATAGAAAAATTAAACAGCTCTTAATAGGCCATTTTCCTTGAGTCATGCTGAGAACTAAGTTCCCAAGTAACTGATATATAATCAGGATGCTGCAATAGGGAGTGTTGTTGCATCATTGTAGATGCTGCCTTAGGACAAATTATGCTGGAAGAATATTAAAGATGCAAGAGGAAACTGGTGCCCTGGTCAACATTCACCCCTTTGGCCTACATCATCAAAAATTCATGATCTGTCAGTCATCCATATATTCTTGGTTCTGATATGTGCCACTGTGATGCTTTAGAAATGAAGCCATTGGTTGTAAACTTTAATTTAAAAAAATATGAAGGCATGATGAGATGCTACATAAATGCAGCAACTTTTATGCATTGAAGTGATCACTGTCAATGATTATGGAATGCAGGATGGAGAATGGGAGCAGTTCTGGTTGAACTGACATCCATTGTTAAATTGGCGATGATGGAAGAATCTTGGTGATATCAATATTATTTTCTTTTAAAATTGTTATTGAGTTATATCCTTTGAAACATGTCCTTCAGTCCACTGAGTCCATGTCGGCCATCTAACACCCCTTTACATTAATCCTGTATTTTTTTTAATTCCAAAATTTGATCTAGGGGCAATTTACACTGGCCAGTTAACCCAATCCATGTGTCTGTGGTTGTGGGAAGAGGCAGAGCACTGATGCCTCACAGCACAATTGCAGGATTTGAATAGGATATCTTTGGTCTGTGTGTGGTTTCTAACAGTTCCTATTGTCACAGCATGTTTGTGATAATTCAGCATTAAATTTGGTCTGAATGTTTTGTTTTCATCCTGTTCCCTCAATTGTCCTGAAATCATGAACACTCACCTGTAGATTATACTGAACCAATTACAGGTCCTGGGATATTGTCTGAGAGTCTTTGAAAAGCCAGTTTTATTTTAGTGTACTAATTTTTTTTGTTGCCCAGGACATCAAACAGTGGAGTGTTCAAGTGTGAAGGTTTGCAGAGCATAACACCCTAGTGATGACATTTTTTGATGCTGAAAAAGCATCAAAACAGATCTCTGTAGAAAATGTTGAATTCTGTACTTCTGTGAATATATAGGGAAGTATTTTTTAATGTCTAATTGTAATCTGTTCAATATCAAGATTGTCATGTAGGTTGGCTATTCCTTGGAAAGGAATGCAACCCCATCAAAACCAGCACTGCTCTGTGTGAGTGTGTACACACATATAACTACCTTCCAGATACGAAGGTCTTTTAAGATTGTACTGATGGAGAAGAACTTGTTCTGGTTTATGTATTATTTAACATGTTATATAAATGAACCAACTCTGTAATGTATGATCTTATCTTAAAATTTATCATCAGTGTAGAAGCACAGTTTGTTCTTGTACTGTTCACCAAACAATGTTCTTCCCTGCAAGGTGAGATTGTGATCTCTCTTCATTTAGTGTGTACAGTGGGGATTCTGATGTCGATCCCAGAATGAGTTGTGCATGCCCTTGGAATTTTTCATGATAAAATTATGGAATAATTTTATTGCACCGCACAAGCCTGTGGAAATAGAATTCCAGTGTTGCCTGGATGCATAACAAAGTGCAATTTGTCAAGAGAACTACAGACCTTTAGGGAATATGGGACTGATTAGAAGGCTGTTCCACACATGTGGTCCTGGTATTAAAAGAAGTGACCTGTGCTTTCAAACTTCTGATTTGAATGCCATTACCTTTATCACTTGAGAACCCATTGATGCTGCTGATCAGTGCTTCTCTATGGCTGATTGCAATGTTGCAAAACCTTATGACTCACTTAGGTAAAATCAGTAATGGCTTCCAGAGCATTGCACCATTTTTTAGATGGTCAGTCTTGTACGGCTGATAGCATTTTACTAGTATAAGAAGTTTATACCAATGATTTTGTTGCTGTGACCAGCCAGGTAGCCTGGAGTTTCTGATGTATTTTGTCATGGTTCCAGCTAAGAACTCGTACTTTATTGTACTTTCCAGATATAAACCTAGCCCTCAATGTAAACAGTTCATGTAAGTTTTGAGCGTTTCTGGGGCTACGTTTACCCTCCACATGGAAGCACTTTTGATTATTTAGCTGATACAGCTTTTGAAATCTATATAGCTGATCCAAGCTTTTGAAATCTATATAGCATTAATTTGTCTTAATATTCCACAGAAACAAGTGACCAGACTACTGATTTAAGTCAGAATTCTATTATTAAGGTGTAAAAGATGGTCATTGTTGACCTGCATGTTTGTGGTAGATAAAGGATTTGTTTTCCCAAGAAGATCTTGAACATTTTTATGCCAAAGGTGGTGAAATCAGATGGCAGCAAGATTTTTGCTTTGTTTAAAAAGTTACTAAGAAGACTTCCTTCTCGAATGATTGAGGCATTGGTTTTATACAGTAGGGTGGTCTCACCTGAGAACTGTAATCGGTCATTAGGTCCAAAAGATGTTGGACAAATTTTCCACCAGGATTCGTGACTAGATCACAAGACAAAGGAGCAGGAGTAGGCCATTCGACCCATCGAGTCCACTCCACCATGAGCTATTCTCCCATCTAGTTCCAATTTCTGGCTTTTTCCCCATATCCCTTGATACCCTGACTAATTAGATACCTATCAATCTCCTCAAAACCCTCAATGATTGTGCCTCCACAGCTGTATGTGGCAACTAATTCCATTAATCCACGACCCTCGGGATAAAAAAATTTCTCCTCAACTCTGTTTTAAATGGGTATCCTCTAATTCTAAGACTGTGACCTCCTGGACTCGGGCACCAAGGGAAACGGCCTTTCCACATCTACTCTGTCCAACCCTTTCAACATTCAAAATGTTTCTATGAGATCCCCTCTCATTCTTCTATACTCTAATGAATACAATCCAAGAGCTGACAAACGCTCCTCAAATGTTAATCCCTGCATTCCAGGAACCATCCTAGTGAATCTTCTCTGAACTCTCTCCAACATCAACACATCCTTTCTAAGATGGGGGGCTCAAAACTGCACACAGTATTCCAAATGGGGTCTCACCAGTGCCCCATAGAGCCTCATCAGCACCTCCTTACTCTTATACACCCATTCCTCCTGAAATGAATGCCTACATAGCATTCGCTTTCCTTACTGCCGATCCAACCAGTCAAATCATTTGGATCCCAAGTACACCCTGAAGTGCAATGACCGGCCAGTTTGTAGGTTAATTGTAAATTGTCCCGACAATTGGACAGCGTGGCTCGAAGGACCGGAGGCTTGTTCTGCACTGTATCTCAAATAATGAAAATCAGCAGTAGCTCTTTACTGTTAGTAAGCTCCTCCAGTGGGGCAGGGCAGAGCAGACTTTCACAGATTTCCTAAGTATGCATTAGGAATGTTTGACCGGAAAACGGTGAGTAGCCCTTTAATTCAAAATCACACGATGGAATCCTGAAATTAAAAAAAAACACTACTTGGTGGGGGTGGAAATCATCAGTTCCTGGTGAACTGTCTTTATCCTGAGATGTCCATTCCTGCTGCTCTTTCTGGAAATGCTGCCTGCTGAGTGTTTCCAGTATTTTATGTTCCTGCGCAAGTCTGTGTGCATGTCTTAAATGTTTCACTTCTCTTAATTCATTAAAACTTCCTGGGTATTTGTCGAAACCTTCACATGTATTCATTTTCGGGTATGGATACTCGCTGGCAGACTTCCTAAGATCGCAGTCAGGTCTCTCAGCGATACTGATCTGGGATCTCTATCTGCCTTCCGAAAGATGCAACTGTATTATCTCTGGAGCATGCCCTATGAGTACGTTTATCATTTGGTTAGATAATACAGTAGCTTTATATCCTGTGATAGATGTTCCTGCGCTATCTACATCACAAACCCCAGCAGCGTCATGTGGTTAAAGTTTCTCCTCTAACTCGCTCTTAGAGTACATGTTCGAAACTATATCAACCATTTGTATTTAACCCTGGCTTGACTGACCATGCACAACAGTTCAGATGAGATGTTTCACAAAGGAGAGTATAAATTAAGATGATGAACTGAGCCCTCATTTTCTCAAATGCATATAACAGTTGCTAGAATGCCATTATATGCCAACTTAAATGAATACAATTCAGGGCATCAAAGAAAGATTTTGTATCACCGGCATATAGCGAGAGATTTGTTTAACGGCGACAGTACATTGCAATACATAGTAGTAAAAGCTAAATTGCGGTAAGTATATATATTTTTATAAAAAAGGTACTGCAAAGGGAAATACAGGCTCATTGGCGCTTCAGGAAAAGCTGCTCCTGAAAGGCTGAGCGTGCCATTTCGGGCTCCGTTCGATGCAATTTGATGGTTGAGTAGCGACGCAGCACCAACTTTGTTCTCAACGTCAGTGAGACAGACGTCGTGCCTTAGTGTTCCTGGGTGATGGGGATCTTTAATGATGGGTTGCTTTTTGAAGATGTCCTGGATGATGGGGAGGCTAGTGTACGTGATGAAGCTTGCTGAACTTAACACTGCCGCTTTTTTCGATCCCTGTAAAGTGGCCCCATCCATGCAACCAGTTAGAATGTTCTCCATTGTACATCTGTGGAAATTTGCGAGTGCCTTTGGTGACACCCAGGAACTTGAAACTGCTCTCCCTTTTCACTTCTAATCCCTCGATGAGGACTGGTGTGTGTTCCCTCGACTTGCTCCTGCTGAATTCCGCAATCTCTTCCTTGGTCTTACTGACGTAGAGCGCAAGGCTCTGCTCTATCGCTCTCCTGTACGCCGCCTCACCGTCTGAAATTCTGCCAGCAATAATTGAGTTGTCGCAAATGCATAGATGGCGTTTGAGCTGTGCCTAAGATCGCGGGTGTAGAGAAGTGGGCAAAGCACGTATCCCCGAGGTAGACGCCACTGCGTATGAATGAGTTACCTCAGGCATGGGCAAACTACGGCCCGCGGGCCATATGCGGCCCGTTAAGCTTTTTAATCCGGCCCGCAGAACTTGATGAAATTATATTAATAAACCTTGTTAACATTTTTTTCCCGCAATTCTGGCGTTTTCCCAATAGATGACACACTCTATATACATTGACCTTTGTTGAGGTGCAGCATATTACTCCACATTTGCGCTTTACTCTTTGTTCAGCTCGACCTATTTGTGTGAACAGGCGTTCAGCGTCATGAACATCAACAAAGCCAGCCACAGATCCAAGTTAACAGACCAACACCTCAGATCCATCCTGAGAGTCGCCACAACAAAACTAAATCCAGACTTTGATGCGCTGGCTAAAAAGGGAGACCAACAACACTGTTCCCACTGAAATTAAAAATAAGTTTCTTCGTTGTGTTATGTAAAAAATGCATTTGAAAATATTTTTTTCAATAAGCCTTACATGTTACATGTCATTTCTGTTAAGTGATGGACTTGAGTAGTGCGCAGGTGCACGTACGTTCTCAAAATAAAAAATGCGCTCCAGATCAAATAACGCGCTCCGCATACTGGCGCGCTCTCACTGTTCTGTCATTGTGCGGGTCGTTGTTGAGTTTTGGCACAGGGACAATTGAATAAGAAGGAGCAGGACAAGTAGACCTGCATCTCCTACTGTTTTTGAAATAAAGACAGTCAGGAGGAGAGTGATGATGATAATATCTTGAAGGATAACAGAATTTTCAGTGCTTTAAAATAATAACTGTTACTACTAAAAAAGCTGTATTTTATTCATTTAATTTTCAGTGTTTTAAAAGTCATTTCAATAAATAGCTAAATACCATGGGACTTCAAAGACAGATATTTTGTAATGCATTTGTTCATTTTCAATTGAAATTAAAGCACATGTTTTCTACATATCCCATGATATTTTATTTTCTCTTATGAGGTGTATTACCAAAACACTCCGTCCATCTACTCCTAGTCCGGCCCCCCTGTCAAATTTTAGAACCCTTTGTGGCCCACAAGTCAAAAAGTTTGCCCACCCCTGAGTTACCTTCATGTTATTCGAAAGTCTAACACGTACATACATTCCCACAGTTTTCTCTCTTTCAGCAATTGTTCTCATCAGTCTTTTTTGATTTTTCCCTAGTCTTAAACACTGGAATTTTAAAGTGAATTTTGTGTACTTCCCAGTAATGGACATCTGTGAAAATAAATCTTACTGGATACCTGCCTCTTTCCGGTCATTTTCCTATGGTCTCTGTAATTTCATCCTGCATCCCCAATAGTGGTTATTACAACAGTGTCTTGTGTTTCAAAGGTTAAAACATTCTGCAAAAGTCTGAAAAGGACGTGAAAGGTATTGCAAGAATACACGTGCTGTATGTTTAATTGTGTCCGTGAGGACTATGTGAATTATGTTGCCTTATGCATATCCAGGCCATAATTTTAAAGTCTGCAGCTCACATGAGATCTGAACAGTTAGGAGTAAGAACATAAGAAATGGGAGCAGACTTAGGCCAATTGGCCCATCAAGTCTACTCAGCCATTCAATCGTGGCTGATCCTTTTTACCATGGGTTATTGGAGTATTGAAACTAATGTATCCGATGTCTCAGTTGACACATCTTTTAATGATCACAGGACCAAGTCATCTGGGTCAACCTCCAATCCTATCAGTCTACCAATTCTCTCATGATGGTGACGGTAGTTAATTCATCCCAGCATTATCCACATTCATGGAATGTTTATAATGATTCCTAATGCCAAATGATAGTCCTCTTTAACTCCTCGCCACTAATCTCACACCTTTTCAAAGACCCAGTGTTTACCCGGATCTCTCTCTCCTTTCTATAGTCACAGTTTCTATTCCTGACGATTCAGGTTCTCTCTTGTTCTCCCCCCCCCCCCCACCTCCGCCCCCTTTTTTTTGCTGTAGCAGCAATCTGTCTACTACTAAACGTTGCCCTTGTTTTTTCCTTCACTGTCTGCTGAGCATTTGTGGTAGATTGACTGGTCCACATCTCCCTCCCCGCCAATAGCTTAGGAAGAAATGGTCAAATGGCCAGCTTCGTTTTTGCAGTTATAAAATCCCTATGTCAAATTGTGCATTTGGTAGGGAAAAATTAAAGCAATTATGAAGTGATACAAAGGTAGAGGATGCAGGCCTGCCTATGTGTGACCATAGAAATTTTAAAACGTTTAGATGATGACTTTGGAAGTATTGTACTGAGTGCCACACTGAATCATCATCCAGATTTTAAATCTCGGTGTTGAGATTCAAACTTACAACCTTCTAACTCGAATCAAGAATGCTTCTTGTAGAAGAACTATAATTAAATATCAAATTGTCCTCTGCTACATTTTGCTTTCTTTTTGACTTTTTTTTTAGCCACGCTACCAATTTCTCCTTAAACAAATCGGCTTTAATTTTACCAACAAGTGGTTATGTGTCAGATGCCTTTGCACAATACTGACTCTGCAGCTCTTTCAGAGCTTGCACGCCAGACGCACTCTTTTTCAAGGCTTTTTCCTTAGCAGCGCATGCCTTTACTACTGTCCATTCAATTTATAACATTTCACATCGCCGACAGCCGATTCCAAGTTCGCCCGTCCCCTTTCAATAATTAAAAAAAAACAGGTGTGATATTGCTACATTCCAGTCTTCTGGTGCTGGTTTTGGGGAAATCCATAATTTCCATTCTTTCGTCCCTCGGAGATGCAGATTGCCTAAACCTAGCCAGCCCATCACCTTTTGTTTCTCATTAGCCGTGTCCTTTTTACAATTTATAAATCGGAACTCTGGAATGCTCTGGTAAATTGATAGCACCAAATTTCTTGGTGTTCACCTAACGGAGAATCTCACCTGGTCCCTCAACACCAGCTCCATAGCAAAGAAACCCCAGCAGCGTCTCTACTTTCTGCGAAGGCTGAGGAAAGTCCATCTCCAACCCCCCCATCCTCATCACATTCTACAGGGGTTGTATTGAGAGCATCCTGAGCAGCTGCATCACTGCCTGGTTCGGGAATTGCATCATCTTGGATCGCAAGACCCTGCAGCGGATAGTGAGGTCAGCTGAGAAGATCATCGGGGTCTCTCTTCCTGCCATCACGGACATTTACACCACACGCTGCATCCGCAAAGCAAACAGCATTACGAAAGACCCCACGCACCCCTCAGACAAACTCTTCTCCCTCCTGCCGTCTGGGAAAAGGCTCCGGAGCATTCGGGCTCTCACAACCAGACTGTGTGAGTTTCTTCCCCCAAGCTATCAGACTCCTCAATACCCGAAGCCTGGACTGACATCTTGCCCTATTGTCCTGTTTATTATTTATTGTAATGCCTGCACTGTTTTTGTGCACTTTATGCAGTCCAGTGTAGGTCTGTTGTCTAGTGTAGCTTTCTCTGTTTTTTTTATTATGTAGTTCAGTCTAGTTTTTTTCGTACTGTGTCCTGTAGCATCATGATCCTTGTCTCATTTTTACTATGCACTGTACCAGCAGTTATGGTCGAAATGACAATAAAAGTTGACTTGACTTGACTTGACTTGACTTAAGAAGACATAAGAAGACACAGTTGGGCTTCAACTGAGTTTAAGAGCCGAGAGATAATACTACCAGACCCCACTTAAAGTACTGTGCTCAGTTCTGGTCACCTCACTACAGGAGGGATGTGGAAACTATAGAAAGGGTGCAGTGGAGATTTGCAAGGATGTTGCCTGGATTGGGGAGTATGCCTTATGAGAATAGGTTGAATGAGCTCAGCCTTTTCTCTTTGGAGCAGCGGAGGACGAGAGGTGACCCGATAGAGGTCAAAAGATGATGAGAGGCATTGATCGTGTGGATAGTCAGAGGCTTTTTCCCAGGACTGAAATGGCTAACATGAGAGGGCACAGTTTTAAGGTGTTTGGAAGTAGGTACAGAGGAGATGTCGGCGTATGTTTTTTTTTACCCAGAGTGGTGAGTGCGTGGAATGGGCTGCCGGCAATGGTGGTGGAGGCAGATGCGATAGGGTCTTTTAAGAGACTCCTGGATTGGTATGTGTAGCTTAGAAAAATAGAGGGCTATGGGTAACCTAAGGTAATTTCTAAATAAGTACATGTTTGGCACAGCATTGTGGGCTGAAGGGCCTGTATTGTGCTGTAGGTTTTCTATGCTTCTATGCTCTACCTCAGTCTATATACACTCAGTGGCCACTTTAAAAGGAGTGGAACCTGGTCTGTCTTCTGCTGCTGTAGCCCATCTGTAAGGTTCGACATGCTCTTCTGAACACCACTGTTGTAACAATTGGCTATCTGAGTTATGTCGCCTTCCTATCTGTTTGAACCAGTCTGGCCATCTCTGACATTTTTAATTAACATCATAGAACTGCTGATCACCGATTTTTCTTTTTGCTGCACCATTCACTATAAATTCTAGGGGCTGTTGTGTCTGAAAATTCCAGGTGATCAGCAGTTTCTGAGATACTCAAACTACCCCATCTGGCACCAACAATCATTCCATGGTGAAAGTCATTTAGATCACATTTCTTCCTCATTCTGATATTTGGTCTCAGCAACAACTGAACCCCTTGATCATGTCTGCATGCTTTTATGCATTGAGTTGCTGCCACTTGATTGGCTGATAAGATGTTTGCATTAACGAGCAGGTAAGCATAATAAAGTGGCCACTGGGTATATTCCAAGATTGTAGAATATCCTTTGTAGGCTGTAAAATAGTCATGATTTTGAGCTAGCTATTTCCTCTGTTTAAAAACCTGCTGATGTATTTGGAAGAGATGAGACTTGTGTGCATTAAAGTTATGCCATCTCGGCAAAACTTCTGTACTTCGGCACACGAGTTCCTGAAGTCCCAATGAAGTTTCCTTGTTGTCGTAAATGCATATTTAAGTTTGGTTTCTGTTGCGTTAGCCTCTCCCATTCCCAAGACTACTCCGCTTTTGAACAGTTTGAGGCTTTTCTTTCTTTCTACAAGTTGATGAAGATTGAGATTGATGAAGCAGAATGTGATTCAGAGCACCAGGACCTTCTGTTTGATTGGAGAGAAAGTCATCTTATCAGCAAGCAAGCTGACTGTTTGTCCTGGCACCTTCCTACCCAAGAGCATCAGCTGTGATGCCCACTGTTCAGCAACCCCATGGCACATTAGTCAGGTTGGTGTAAGGAAGACATCACATAATCAGCCCTTATGATGCCAACTTTAAGCCACATCCCCCAGAAATGGACCTGAACTCTTTCATCTGCGGAACTCTAGGTACTTGCTATTGGAATTCTTTGTCCATTCCCTGACTGATCCGCCTGTGTGCAGCCTCCAGCAGAAGGGACCTCTTTAATCAAAGTTCGATGTAAATTTCTCATGAAAGTAGAAAATTTCACCATATGCTACCTTCTGATTCATCGTCTTGCTGGCGTTCATAGTAGAACCAGGAAATACTGCATAATGAACGAAGAAACTGCACACAAAGCAACCGACGTGCAAAGGAAGGCAATTATGTGCAAATACATAAGAATAGTGAAAATATAATTTGTAGAGTCCTTGAAAGTTGCAGTCAGTGTTGCAACCTATCAAATTCTGCAACTTGTACTCAATCACTTTCTCGGTCAGATTCAGTACTGGTGTTGTCTACTGTAAGTTATCAATAGACAGTAGGTGCAGGAGTAGGCCATTCTGCCCTTCTAGCAAGCACCGCCATTCACTGTGATCATGGCTGATCATACACAATCAGTACCCCGTTCCTGCCCTCTCCCCATATCCCTTGACTCCGCTATCTATAAGAGCTCTATCTAACTCTCTCTTGAAAGCAGCCAGAGAATTGGCCTCCACTGCCTTCTGGGGCAGAGCATTCCACATATCCACCACTCTCTGGGTGAAAAAGTTTTTCTGCATCTCTGTTCTAAATGGCCTACCCCTTTTTCTTAAACTGTGGCCTCTAGTTCTGGACTCGCCCATCAGCGGGAACATGCTTCCTGCCTCCAGTGTGTCCAATCCCTTAATAATCTTATATGTTTCAATCAGATCCCCTCTCATCCTTCTAAATTCCAGTGTATACAAGCCCAGTTGCTTCAATCTTTCAACATATGACAGTCCTGCCATTCCGGGAATTAACCTTGTGAACCTACGCTGCACTCCCTCAATAGCAAGAATGTCCTTCCTCAAATTTGGAGACCAAAACTGCACACAATACTCCAGGTGGGGTCTCACCAGGGCCCTGTACAGCTGCAGAAGGACCTCTTTACTCCTATACTCAATTCCTCTTGTTATAAAGGCCAACATGCCATTAGCTTTCTTCACTGCCTGCTGTACCTGCATGCTTGCTTTCATTGACTAATGCACAAGAACACCTAGATCTCGTTGTACTTCCCCTTTTCCTAACTTGACTCCATTTAGATCTGTATCTAAATAAATATATTATAATATATAAATAAATAATATCTATGTAATTGTATCTGCCTTCCTGTTCCTGCCACCGAAGTGGATAATCTCACATTTATCCACATTAAACTGCATCTGCCATATATTTGCCCAATCACCTAGCCTGTTCAAGTCACCCTGCCTTCTCATAACATCCTCCTGACATTTCACACTGCCACCCAGCTTTGTGCCATTGGCAAATTTGCTAATGTTACTTATCATCTGTGATGAACCAGTCATGGAAGAGCATGACTCTCCGTGGAGGACTAGTGGACTAGACTAGAGTAGACTAGATGTCGACAAGCAGAAGTCAGATCCCTGGCGTTTTCACACAAAAGGGTGGTGGGTTAGTTGTAGTCACAACTTTAAGATACGTTTAGACAGACATATGGATAGGAATGGTACGAGTTAAAACTCAGGAAACTGGAATAGATCAAGTAGACAGACACCTTGGTTCTTCGGTGTCTCGGCCCACAACCTCGACTGTTTACTCTTTTCCATGGATCCCGCCCCACATGCTGAGTTCTTCCAGCATTTTGTGTGTTTTGCTTTGGATTTCTAGTGTCTGCAGACTTTCTCGTGTTTGCGATAGACACTGTGGTTTGTTGGCATGGACGAGTTAGGCCGAAGGGCCTATTTCTGTGCTGTGCAGCTGTGAATCGGGTCACTTTAACTCTGTTTTTGTTTTCCTGTCTGACCTCCTCCTGAGATATTTCAGCAGTTAGTGTTTGTTAACTACAAACAGTTAATTGTTCTTTTGTAATCTGTCTTTAAAGAGCTGAAATTAATACATAAAGTTAGCAAACGATCACTAAGGAGAGCAGAATTCAATAAAATAATTTAATTTGTGAGATTGGATGCAGTTCTCAGGGACTAAAAATAGTAGGTTCCACCGAGATTTGAACTCGGATCGCTGGATTCAGAGTCCAGAGTGCTAACCATTACACCATGGAACCACACATTACACTGGGAGCCGCTCTACTTCAAACTATAGACGGCTGTCAGTATGACTAAGCTGCAATTTCCGGCAATTAGACACGCATGATCGCCGGCGATTCTGTGGACGCTGAAATACCCGGAGTTTGAGAAATGATCAGATGTAACGATAGGAAACAGACAAAGGGGCCCTGAGGAGGAGGAGGGTGGTACGGTGCCGAGTGCGGGGCGAACGCCCGAGGCTTCGAGTTCACGTCCGGCCCAGGGAACACTCGCAAAGTGGCAAAAGCCCGGAACACCCGCGAAGAAGGGGCGTCGCAAAGCTGCTGGCACAGGGAGGATGAAGCGCCCTTTTACCGGGATTTAGAGGAGGGTTGTCTGAGCTCAGCTCCAACAGGAATCAACGGCCGCAACAAAGAGCCATTTTTGTTTGTAGTGCAGAATAGTCACCATCAGCGCATGTCCCGTCTGGTAGGTGACTCTGCGGCAAAAGACTTCGTGTTTTTGAATGCAGTTAGCGACAAACCCTCTGCGGCTAGAGAATTCGAAAGGTTCATCCCCCCCCCCCCCCCCCCCGGTGAAGAAATCTCCGTCCTGAATGGCCTCTTAATTTGAAAGTGTGGTTTGTCACCATCGAGAGGTCCCGGAGTGGGCAGACGGCAGCTTTGAACGGGATTGAGCGGCATGTCGGCACACGGAGCAAAGGCCCACGTTCACCGTCCCAGCCAGCAGCACATCTCTGGGGTGCTTGCCCAGTACCAGTCCCTTACTGGACTCAAGGTCAGGCTCTCGTTAGCATCTTCCCTGCAGAAGTGATTACCTTTAGAAGTACATTTGGGGTGGGGACAGGGTCATGCTTGTGAGTGTTCAGGTTGGAAGCACAAACTCGCTGTAACCCATCATAATTAGTTCAGTGTACCAGTGGGTACTCTGTGGCTTCCTCAATTGACATCTTAACCACTTCTTTTCCAACCTACCTTTGCACCATCAGGAAATTTAACATCAAATCGTGAGCACCTTCATGCAACTCACTGTTTGAAGTAGTAAAATGTTTAAGTCCCATCGGGCAGCAATTCCTATGTCCCACCCTGAGAAAGAATCGTTTTTGTGTAGTACAGTACTCATTAGCCGGTCAAACTACTTTCCCTGCCAATAAGTTACCCCCTACACATGATGGAGTACTGATGAAGGATCTCGGCTAAAAGCCTCGACTTATTACTCGTTTTTCCACAGACGCTGAGTTCCTCCAGCATTTTATGCGTGTTGCATTTGCAGAATCTCTCGTGTTTATAAAACTCCTCCTGGGCACGTTGGTACATCATTGGGTCTTTAAAGTTCAAAGTACGTATTGCATATGTTGTCACTACATACTACCCCGAGATTCATCATCTATCGGGCATTCACAGTGGAACAAAACAATAAAATAGAATCAGTGAAAAAACGACACACAAAGACTGATTAGCAACAATGAACAAAAAGACAAACTGCAAAAAAAACACAAATAATAGCAGCAATAAATAAGTTAATAAAAATAATACTGAGAACATGAGTTGTGGAGTCCTTGAAAGTCTCCATATATAGATTGTGGAGACGGTTCAGTGTTGAGGTGAGTGAAGTTATCCACACTGGTTCAGGACCCTGATGGCTGAAGGGTAATGCTGTTCCTGAACCAGGTCATGTTGTATCTAACACTCCTGGATCTCCCCCTTACAAGCAGCAGCAAGAATTGATGGTGGCATGGTGGGGGTCTTTGACAGTGGAGGCTGCTTTCTTGTGACGGTCCTCCTTGTAGATGTGCTCAATGGTGGGAGGGACTTCTTGTCTGGTCTGTAGTCACTACCTTTTGTAGGCTTTCCCATTCCTAGGCATGGGTGTCCCACTACCAGCCAGTCAGTGTACTCCCCACTGTGCATCTTGTCAGTTTTGGATGATATGCCAGATCTGCACAGACTTCTAAGCAGAGGCACTGCTGTGATTTTTTGTAATGGCACTCCTATGAAATAATATGACAAGAAGATATAGGAGCAGAATTGGGCCATTTGGTCCATTGAATCTGCTCCACCATTTCATCATGGCTAATCCATTTCCCTCCTAGCCCCAATCTACTGCCTTCTCTCTGTAACCCTTCATGCTCTGACTAATCAAAATCTATCAGCCTTTGCCCTAAATATACCCAATGATATGGCCTGCACAGCTGCTTTTGGCAATGAATTCCTCAGATTTTCCACTTGCTGGCTAAAGAAATTCCTCCTCATCTCCGTTCAAAATGGACATCCCTCTATTCTGACACTGTGCCCTCTGGTCCTAGATTCCCCCACCTTATGAAACATTCTCTTCACATCCACTCTATCAAGGCATTTCAACATGTGATGGGTTTCAATGTGATTAACCTCATCCCCATCCCATTCTTTTGAATATCAGTGAGTAATCAATCTGTCCTCATATGGTAATCTTTTCATACTCGTGGAACTCCTCCAAACCCTCTCTACTGTCAGCACATCCTTTCTTAGGTAAATGGCCCCAAAGTGCTCACCATACTCCAAGTGAGCCCTTACCAATGCCTTATAAAGCCTCTTTGCTTTTATATCCTAGTCCTCTCAAAATGAATGCTAACCTTGCATTTGCCTTCCTCTCCACTGACTCAACCTGCAAATGAACCTTTAGGGAATCCTGCACATTTAGGGAATATAACACCTTCAATCCTGTATTTATCACGCTTTTTGATTTTGTCACCTTGTCCTACTGACTGCAATTTTGCCCTATCATCAGCCTGTCCTTGCTGGCAGAGACAGAGCAAGGAAAAGCACCAGGGATTTAGTTACTTACCCTCTCCACCTCCAGTCCTTAAACAAGCACCTCTGTCTTTCTTCTCCTGTAGTCAATAAGCAGCTCTTTGGTTTTGCTGACGAGTTTGTTATGGCACCATTCAACTGGACTTTCAATGTCCCTCCTATATGCTGATTCATCACTTTTATCCACAGCATTCAATACTTTCAAGAACATCAATGAAATTATGGAACCTGATTCTCTAGGTGCTCTGCAAACAAGTCTTTAATAACAGCTTCTAACATTTTTGCTGTAACCTATGTTAAGCTATTGGACTGTAGCACACAATTCTGGTTTCCTTCCACTTTTGAATGAACCAATTGCATTTTTCGTCATTCATATGGAATTACCTCAAACCATGGAAACATTGTAAATTAAAAGTACTCCAACTCTCTATCATTCCTTTTTAAGACCACATCAGGGCCCACAGATGTTGTTCTGTACTGTAGCCCTCACAATTGTGATCTTCCCAATTTACAACTACATCTGGGTTGAGAGGTGTAACCTGTGGTGAAGAACAATGTAAAATCCTTGTTAATTTCACCTGCCCATGTCTTTATTTCTGTAACTAATTCCCCAGACCCACTCTCTCCAGGACCAATAATTACTTCATGACTTTTTAAAAATATTTTGGCAACTTAATATCAATTTTTATATTTCTGGCTGTCTTTCTCATATTGATTTTTCCTTCCTTGCAAAATCTTGTTTGCTGGTTCTGGATTTTGTGGAATTAATGATTTTTGCTCAGAGGTGGTGTAGCGGTTAGGATATAACTCATTAATTCCACAAAATCCAGAACCAGCAAACAAGATTTTGCAAGGAAGGAAAAATCAATATGAGAAAGCCAGCCAGAAATATAAAAATTGATATTAAGTTAGCACTAGCTGTAAGATCGGTGTCCGTAAGGAGTTTGTGCGTTCACCATCACTGCATGGGTTTCCTTTAGGTGCTCTGACTCCCCCCACATTTCAAGGACACATCATCAGGGTTAGTAAGTTGTAGGCAAGTTATGCTGACACCAGAAGTGTGGCTGATTTGACTTGACATAAAAATGATGCATTTCACTGTATGTTTCGATGCACATGTGACAAATAAAACTAATCTTAAATCTTCAAAACTTAAAAAAAAACAATGACGTTAAATATTTTGCCAACCTTAATTTATTAAATATAATACTTAGGTGAAGAGCCACAGAAAACCCTCACACATTCTGCTATTTTTGTTAGCACAGAAAAGCAGTCTGTGTGAGAGCACCTTTGGCTCTCCACCTGCACAGTCAGGGTACAGTTTCAAGATTTTCAGCTATTTTTTAACAAAAAGTCTGCAACCAGCAAAATTAAAGAGCATTTCTTAAAAAAAAACACCATTTATGATAAAGTCCTTGTCTTCGGAATACACAGCTGTCAGACCGCTCAGGTGAGCTGAGATGGGTGGGAAGCTAACAGGGCAGGTCTGTCAGCAGAGAAACAGCTGAGAGCAGCTAAACAACGTGTTGCTGTTACATTTAGTGGCCATACCTGTGGAAACAAAACAAATTTAGACAGTTTAACACATCTTTAAGCATCCACTAGAGATAAAACACACAGGATGTTTTGGTGGATCAGTTATTTGTGGTAGAACAGCTCAAAATAGGATCAAAACAGTGAGGCAACTAAGGCCAGTAAAAAGACAACAGTTTAACTTCTGTTTGCAAGTCGGAAACGGTAACTGCCAATGTACGTATTTATTATCATTTCAAACAGCAAAGGAAGAGTCACACAAGCAGGACTGAGCACGGAAGGCAGATTTCCTTTCCTGAAGGACAGTAACATCACAAATCACAACTGCCATGATAATTTAAAAAGAAAACATTACAAATTTATTTGATTGCTTGAATTTAAATTCTCCAGATGCCACGGTGGGTTTTTAAACTTGTGTCCCTTGATCAAATCCCCAGACTTCTGGTTACTAGTCCAGTAATTTAACCACTATGCCACTAAAGGCTTCTTGAGATCAGAGGATGTTAAAACTATAGATTAGTATCTAGTACCCAAAATATCAACTTTACAATCCAAAACTGGACAGCAGAGTGATGCAGTTAGTCTCCCAGCCACCTCCAGCTTCAGTGACCTCTGGTGCTGCGTGCAGTTTACATGTTCTCCTGTACTCTGAAAGTTCCCCCAGGTACTCCAGTAACCCCTCAATAGCTGGTAGGTTAATTAGGCGCAATGAAAGCAATCCCCACCCCTCCAGTGTTTGTTGCATAGTAGAAGCTGAGGGAGTTGGTGGAAATGTGGGCAGAATAAAATGGATTAGTGTTTGGTTAACATGTACATGCTGATCATGGGTGGATGGAAAAGCCATACATTTCCATACTGTAAATGAACAACATGGAATTCCTACATGTTTTACCTGGAGTCCAATCCGAATAGCAACAACCACAGCCCATCCCAATCACCAAAACATTAGTAATAAATACATTCTTTCTGTTGATCCTTGGACAATGTTCTCTCTAATTAATTATTAATATTTTTTTAATAAACAGCTCAGAGCAGGGTTTTTTTTTAAACAAGCCCTGAAAATTGTCCAGCACTTCAAATGTCACATACACACACATGGAAAACTTACTTCTGGAACTCCCACTCCCTGTTATCCAGTGGGCAAACCTGTCTGGTCTTCAGCCAACGCGAAATGCAGTGAAAATGGAATGCATGCTGTAAAAGGAGGCAGAACGAGAGTGCAGGGATTGAAGTAGTCACCAGTAGAAATGCAAATGCAGCATCTTTCATGAACAGGATAGCTATAAAGTCCTCAGGTTTTCCAAGTGAAGCTGGTAGTGTCCCGGGACTGCTAACCTTAGATAAATAGTATTAGTCAACTACTTACAAGCATTTCCTCAATGTAATTTTAGACTACCAGATCCAAAGCACGTTAAAAATGTGAGCTTAAAGGAATCAGAGACTCTTATGAGGCCCAGTCTTCACTTTGCAAGTTTGCACTCAAATGCTCAACTGCCCATTTGTTTGTGGAACAACTACTTTCAAGAGATGGCACTTCTTCCTTGAAAGAACACTTGAGCTGTGTACTCTGAGGACTCAATGTTGAATATTTCACCTCAGCCATTAATCCACTTTCACGGTTCAGAACAATGTAAATCAGATAAACATGGATGAAGATTACACAATCAGCAGCATTTATCTTTAGTGAGGGTGCTTGAGAGAAACACTGAATAAGCAACCTGGAGAACAAATCTAAATGATGCCGTTGGATTCTCTATAAATCATTCCCAACAAATGAAAGGGCCCAAATACTTCATCTCGATAAAGAGGCAGCATCTCTAATAGAGCTTCAACCCCGCAGTACTGCTCTGAAGTATGACACACAAAATGTTGGAAGAACTCAGCAAGTTAGGCAGCATCTATAGAGGGGAATAAGCAGCTGACGCTTTAGGCTGAGAGGGAAGGGGGCAGAAGCCAGAATAAGAAGTTGGGGACAGGGTAAGGCATTAGCCTAGAATATGCACCATTCAAACTATAGTTCCAGCCCCAGGACATTACTTATGTTGATACCAATCCTAGATACTTACATTACACACACCCCAAGCGACAGTGCATTCTTCTGAAGTTGCTGAAGCCTGGTTTGCTTGACATTCTATACCTACAGATCAAAGTGAAACCCAAAAACATATTACCAAACTTTCAAAAATCCTAGCTGGCAAAATTATGTTGAAGTAAGACAAACTGTAAATGGAGCTCGACTCTATGCACACTTGGTTCAGTCCAGTCATCCACCCTGCTCAGTCTTTACCAATGATTCAGGGCAAACAGTCCAGCTGTTGCCAGAATTTTTCATTTTCTAAATCTGGGCTAGATCTGCCCCATCAGTACAATGAAATATTAGCAGATATCACTATCAACAATACCAAGAGCAAGGTGCATACTTTTGTGGGGCAATAGCACTTCTGGAATAGTTGATAGTGATGACCTAACCTGCAAATAAGGGCATAATCCAACTGCTTGAAGTTTTTTTTTACCTATTGGGTTTTATATTAATGCATGTAAAACATTCCCAGGCTAACAATAGCAAAAGGGAAGCTGGGTGCAGAACTCTCTCTGTCCATGGATACCATAAATCATTCAAAAACATTCCTGGATTAAAAAAAAGAGGTTGGGAACCCCTGATTTAAACAATGAATTAACTTGGACATTAAAATTTATCTCATAAATTGTATTTTCAGTCACTTGTAGGTCCATTTATTTGTACTTAATAGCCTATGCTTTATCAGCAGCTGTCATTATTGGAAATGGCAGGTTTAGAGAGTTTTGATCTGAATGATTTGTATGTGGATTAACATTGCTCTAGCTTCAGCATTTTGCTTCCCTAGTTTAGCAGAAACAGCACTCCACCACACCTTCAGAGTCCATAATTTTTCCCCCAAGGCACACTATTCTATTTATTTAAGATCACTTGTTATTTATTACATTCCACTGAACATTTCTGGTTTTTCTGAAAATCAGTCATGTATAGATTATATAATGCATGCTTGCAAGGATGCAGGCATCTGTGAATGTTTAGTTAGTGAGAACAAGAACAAATCAGGATTTTTCCCTCCTCTTACAACCAGTTGCCAATTATGTTCACAGGATTGGCAGAGTATTGCCAAGTTTAGTGAAGACATAACTGGGAAAATATAATTTGCATCTCTGTGGTACTTTGTTTTCTCCAACAACAGAATTCAGCCACATCAGCTGGAACTGGGCTGTAAGGTTTCTTGGATATACTTGATCTGATGTCAAGACATCATGGGATCTGGTAACTGAGATTCTCAAGACCATCTCTTCAAAACCAAACAGCCTTGCGCTCCGAATTCTGGAGGGAGGTGCAGCTTGTGGGACAGGAGTTGGTAATGGAGAAGTTGGCCGAAAGATCTGATTCTGAAAGTATTACCAGGTCAAACTTTGTTACGGTTTACTGTCAGCACGTTAGATACTCACACAGATCCATAATGTGGTTTCGGCAGATAGCACAGTTATCTACCACAATGTCCCAGGCCCACAGAGCTACTGCATTCCACTGGAAACAAAAACATACCGTTAATCAAATGCTTGAATAATCCATTCACATTAAAGATCTACAAATGATGCCTGGTGAATATAACCTTGGATGAGAGAGATTACTTGGCCTAACAGAAATGAATGATGAGGGATTTGCTACAGTTGGAACAACATCAGTCTGTTAGATGATATTGATTAAGAGCAGAACATGGGTGGGGAAGCAGTTGCAACAGCCAATTCAAGTATAAAGTAGAAAAGTCTAACAATTCCATAGCAAGGACAAAGTCAGATGATGCTAAGGAGGTGGAAACTGTTTTGAGGATGGTGTGTATGTTGCTAATGGCTCATCCTGGGATAAGCTATACCAGGTTGCATACAACTGAAATTCAAAGGAAATATATTATCCAAAAAATATATATATGTATGTATGTATGTCACATTATACAACTCCGAAATTCATTTTCTTGTGTGATGAAAGAAAGCACAACAGTGCTTTCACCTCAGATGGCTGAAGAAGTTCAGCATGAGTCCCCAAGTCCTCAGGATCTTCTACAGGGACACCGTTGAAAGCATTCTGACCGGCTGTGTCACCACCTGGTACAGGAACTGTACTACCCTCAATCGCAGGGCACTATAGAGAGTGGTGTGGACAGCCCAGCACATCTGTAGATTTGAACTTTCCTCTATTCACGACATTTACAGCAGCAGGTGCATAGAAAAGGCCCGGAGGATCATCAGGGACTCCAGCCACCCCAACCACAAACCATTTCAGCTGCTACCATCTGGCAAACGGTACTGCAGCATTAAGGCCAGGATCTACAGGCTCCAGGACAGCTTTTTTATTGATGCACATTGATCTGATTGCAGATGTGACAGTATCTACATCTTAGTGTTTGGGCAATATGGTCCCACACTTCCACTCTTTATTGCTTGTACACTGCAATGGGGAGACAACAAAGTACAAACTCAATAAATCCATAGATTAATAATCATAACAGAATCAATAAAAAACCTCCAAGTTCTGTCTCAGACATTACGTGCACAGGTCAGTGAATCAGATACAGTTGAAGGTAACAGATTCTGTCTTTCCAATTTTTGTAACAAATGAGCAGTCTAACCATCTTGAGGCAGTGAAGAGGGTCGAGAGAGATGGTGGAGGTAACTGGCACATCAGTTAACGTCAGCAAGTTGACATTTTATTTACATGTGACGCTACTAATCGACAGGAGTAACAAGCCCAAAGACAGAAACAGTAGAGAATGATGGGAGAAACCCAGTACGATCAAGCTTTTACATTTGTCCCAGTATCTCTAACTTTGGCTTAGGTCTATTTTGAGAGATTATGTTTTAGAGTCATGGAGCACAGAAATAGGCAGTCCAGCCTATCAAATCTGTGCTAGCCATCAAATACCTATTCACATTAATCCGGCACGAATTCCATTTTATTCTTCCCACTCCCCAATCAACTAGCCCTTCCACTTACACAGTGGAGGGAATCTATGTGCCCAAGGGGAATCCGGAGCACGCAGAGGACAAACACACTGCAAACTTTACAGATAGCACTAGAGGTAGGATTGAAGCCAAACTCCCCCTGGAAGCCAAGTAGCCGGGAGGCAGCAGCTCTGCAACCATCGCTGTATTCTTCCCGTTTCAGAGCACAGTTTGATCTTATAGGCTTGCTGATTATTACTCTGTACCGGTTGGAGACACCAGATAGATCAAAACCGCTAGGTTTTATTTTAACATTATTGTTTTGATCAAGAACATGTCACAAGGCAAGTGCAACAATCAGTAAATCACACTGATGGCATGCAATCCACTCCAATCCAACTTTGTCTTCTATGCAGAACACTACAAATGCTCCTATTAAAACATCTAATCTCTCTGGAAATCAAGGAACTTGTTGGGGTTTGTGCAGGAGAATAGTTAGGTGAAAGATCAGCCTTGTTCTGATCATTGCAGCAGGCACTAGGAGGAGCACATAGCCTACTTCTGAATCCTTCCTCAGATATCATTACCCACGGCAGCATTGGGGAACTTAACCAGGTATTCCACTCAGTCTCACCATCTCAAACGTTCAATCCTCAGGCAGTTTCTCATCCACGAGATAAAATGACAATACGCACTCCAAAATATTTTTAGCTTAACAGAACTTGAGGCAAGAGCGTTTCTACAATCATCTGTAACAGTCTCTGAAAATTGATTTTACTAAAGAGATGCAGGAAATTGTCTCCATCATTTAAAATTCAGTGATGTGGATAAAACTGGGCAGCAGCGGGGACAGACATGAGCAAACTAAATATTTAATACACATC
Source organism: Hypanus sabinus (assembly GCF_030144855.1). Lineage (NCBI taxonomy): Eukaryota > Metazoa > Chordata > Chondrichthyes > Myliobatiformes > Dasyatidae > Hypanus > Hypanus sabinus. Next base: position 14,674,577 of record NC_082734.1, read on the forward strand.
ACTCACACAAGAGAAAAGCATATACCACCAAACCGTTCCTGCCCGCTCTGCCACTGCATGTGAACAAGAGTGATGTACAGTGATCTCAATTCTTCTTTGATGCCAATTCCCTGCAACTCTGAATTTTTTTCATATATTCACCTTAAATATATCTAATGATCTGGTCTCCACAACCCTCAGGAGCAGAGATTAATTTGGGCAACACAAGAATATATTGCTGGTTTCTAGCTATAAGAAACAAGAGTAGAAATAAACCATTCACCCTATTGAGCCTGCTCCAACATTCGATCATGGTTGGGCAGATGGGTTGTATTCTCTGGAGCGGCGGAGGCTGAGGAGAGATCTGATGGAGGTTTATAAGATTATGAGGGGCACAGATAGAGTAGACAGACAGCATCTTTTTTCCCAGGGTTGAAACATCCAACCACAGGGCATGCATTAAACGTGAGAGGGGAAAGATCAAAGGATACGTGAGGAGCAAGTTTTTTTTAAAAACACAAGAGAGAAATGGGTGTCTGGGGTGGCGGTAGAGGCTGATGCATGAGGGACTTTGAGGAGACACTTAGATAGGTACACAAATGTGAGAAAAATGGAAGGATATGGATGTGCAGGCAGAAGACATTTAGTTGTCATTTAATTACTAACTTAATTGGTTCAGCACAATATTGTGGGCTGAAGGGCCTGTTCCACGGTTGATTTATCACCCCACTTAACCCCTTTCTCCTGCTGTCTCCCTTTGACGTCTTTTCCAATGAACTAATCAACCTCTGGTGATCTGCTTCACATTCCCAAGCTTGGATGTACAGCTAACTCTACTCCTGGCCCCAGCATTCCACGTGCCCCATATTCCTAAACCACATTGCACATTTGGCCCAAATTTCCAACACCCGACTCCAGCCACCAGGTTGCAGAGAGTGGTCTCGCAGACAACAGTATATGACAAGGCAGAGTGCGGCAAAGATTCCATAATGTGTTCCTATCTTCCTTGAAAAAAATCTACCATTTTTCCACATTATGTTAGTGATATGGATGATGGAACTGATGGCTCAGGGGCCAAGTTAGCAGATGATACAAAGGTAGGTGGAGGGGCAAGTAGTGCTGAGGAAGCAGAGAGTCTGCAGAAGGACTTCAACAGTTTAGAAGAATGGGCAAAGAAGTGACAGAGGGAATGCAGGAAAGTGTATGGAAGTGTATTGAACGTTGGAAGAAGGAATAAAGACAGTCTATTTTCTAAATGGGAGTGAATTCAGAAATTGGAGGTGTAAAAGGACTTGGGAACCCTAGTACGGGATTCTCTAAAGATTAACATGCAGGTTAAGTGGACAGTAAGTAAGGCAAATGCTAGCATCTATTTCAAGAGGACTAGAATATAAAAGCAAGGAACCAATGGTAAGATGTTATAAGGCATTAGCCACACCAGATTTGGAGTATCGTGAGCAGTTTTGGACCCCATATCTAATAACAGATGTGCTGGCATTGTGGAGGATCCAGGAGGCTTACCAGAATGATCCCAGAGAAGAAAGAGAGAGTTAACATGTGAGCCTTTACTTGTTGGGAGTTTTGAATAATGTTTGGGAGGTGGGGGAATGGAAATCTCGTTAAAACCAACCAAAATTGAAATGCCTAGATAAGAGTGGGCATCAGAGGATGTTTCCAATAGCGGTAGCGTCTAGGACCACAGGACATAGCCTCAAATTACAAGGCCATCACTTTAGAAAAAAGATGAGGAGGAATTTCTCTGGCATCAATTTAGAATGGTGAATCTGTGGAACTCATTGCCGCAGACCGCTGTGAAATCCAAGTCGAGGTTGACATATTCTTGATTAGTAAAGGCATCAAAGGTTATAGGGAGAGGGCAGGAGAATGGGGTTGGGAGGGAAAATTAATCAGCTATGATTGAATAGTAGAGCAGACTCAATGGACTGAATGGCAGAATTCCCATGATTCACTGATCCACGATGGCATGAACTACACTACATTACAAACACACAGGCGCTCTGCACCACCTTTCATACTATCCAAATATCTGCCCTACTGGGCAATTCCTGCTCTATCGCTAGATGAACGAAAGGATCCAAGTGTCCTGTCACTCTACAGTTCCACACATTCAATCACAGAGCACTTCAGCACCGAGTCAGGTCAATTGGCCCATCTATTCCATGCCAGCCTACTCTTCCGACTAGTCCCATCTACACCCCGACCACAGCCCTCTCATCCAAATTACTCTTAAATGTTACAGTTGAACCCGCATCTACCAGCTTTATTGGCAGCTTGCTCCATACTCGCGACACAGCAAGTTCCTTCTTAGACATTTAGGAATGGCATATTGTTCTGATCTCATCCAACCTGGGGGGGGGGGGTAACATGTATTCTCCCTCTCAGAATTTAGCACATCTCATAGGGGTTCCCAACCTGGGGTCCAGAGACCCCTTCATTGGTCCGTGACACTAAAAAGATTGAGAACCCCTCTCCCCTCAGCCTGTCAGGCCGCTTCCAGCCGAGGGATGGTTCGGGGCCTGCGCTTGACCTACTAACGCACGAAGTTGGCAGCCTCAAACCTCAAGAGAGTCTGTCACTACCTCGCCAACTTGTCCTAAAGCAGCACCAAACTGCCGAGGCCTCCCCGGGCCCGTCAGCACCCAGGCCGCGCTCTCGTCTTGACCTCCCGCCCCCACCTATTATTGGCTGACGGCTGCGCCTCCGTGACAAAATCTCCACTTCAACTGGTCGGTTGCGGTTGTCAATCAAACTTTAAGGGCTGAATTTTACAATGACTCTTAAATAGCCCCGTTTTCTCTCGCACACTTCCGTCGCCAGAAGTGGAACTGCGTCCACCGAGTAACGGGGCCAGCCGGGTACCTTTTTAACCTCGAAGCGCTTCTTGCCGCCGCTGTTGGTCGTACTCGGTGCATCCACATCCATCGCTGTCGCCATTTTGTCCGCCCCAGCCGATTTCGGGACAGCGGCAAGCATTTGGCGCATGCGTGTTTGTGGCGTGCGCGGTGAGGGGGTGGGGCTGCAGGTGCGCCACCTGCTGGGGAAGGTTTGCCTTGACCAGCTCCGATTGCCTTGATTGTCGTCAGCAAATTCATGAACAAAACGCCAAGGAAGCCGAGGGAGAGATGGATACTTTAGGAGTGTCGCGGTAGAATGACAAGTGCACAGATATAAATATTAGAGGAGAAGTAGAAAGAATAAGAAATAAATCACTTCCTCGCTTATAGGTTGACTCATAGAGCCTCCTGGCTGAGGATACCATAGAACATTACAGCACAGTACAGGCCCTTCAGCCCTCCATGTTGTGCCGACCCATATAATCCTTTAAAAAAGTACTAAACCCACACTACCCCATAACCCTCTATTTTTCTTTCATCCATGTGCCTGTCCAAGAGGCTCTTAAATACCCCCAATGTTTTAGCCTCCACCACCATCCCTGTCAAGTCATTCCAGGCACTCACAACCCTCTGTGTAAAAAAACTTACCCCTGATGTCTCCCTTAAACTTCCCTCCCTTAATTTTGTACATATGCCCTCTGATGTTCGCAATATTTTTTTCTTCTTCGGAAAGAGAATAAGAATGACCTCTTTGGAGCAGCACAGTTGTCTTGGTCTATTTACTGAAGGTGCTCCTCCATTCAGCCAAGGTGACATGCTGAGGGTGAGAAACATTGTCCAGAATTGCCAGGATTTTCCGTCGGGTCCTTTGTTCTACCACAGCCTCCAGTGTGTCCAGTTTGACTCCTTTCTAATCAGTTTATTGAGCTTGTTGGCATCACCCATGTTGATGCCATTGCCCCGGCACACCACCGCATAGAAGATTGTACTGGCAACAACTGTCTGGTAGAACGTGTGAAGGAGAGGCCTGCATACTCAGTCCCCTCAGGAAGTAGAGACAACTCTGGCCCTTCTTGTACACAGCCTCCACTCAAGACTGTCTAGCTTTACAGTATAATCAAAACAAGCTTCCGGACAGTCTCTTCATAATAGCAGGAGACTTCAATCATGTTAACCTGCAGGATAGTTTACCCAAATTCGAGAGCAGAGCTTAGGACGATGGTGCCTAACGGCAACTCCTTTGCTTGCATCTTCGGAAACAGCTCTATTTCCATCTTTAATATCTCCTTTTTTTTTCCTTTCCAAGGTTCTTTTGAAGACCCTGACCTGGAGTTGCAAGCTGACTTTGGTTCTTTGCGGGAATGGAACCCGCTCTCAGGGCCTCACGGCCGCTGTACGTTAGTACGCCAAGGACGCAGTCTAGAAGACTAGAGTGCCTTCAGGGTTCCGGGATTTCATGGCTCTGGGGGCAGGTGGACTTGCGGTCGGTGCCTCTGCAGGAATGTGGTGTGTGGTGGGAGTACATGGAAGATCGAAAGCAGTGAGCTGGCTGCTGGCTGTGTGCCCAGAGACCCGAGATCTTTGGGCACAGAGCTCAGAAAAAGCGATGCAGCAGACTTTTAACACTATAAATCGATGTGTTGTTTTTTTAAGTCTCCCCTCTCGCTGTGAAATGGAGACATCTCTTTCTCCCCTTATTAGGGAAGAGAGAGCCTGTGGTATGTCGAATTACCGGGTGAATGAGTCGTCTTTGGGGTACTGCAAGTCTGTGTCTTTATTGATGCTTTGCTGCATGCTTGAGTGCTCAGTGGAGGGTGCCGTTGCTTTTTTTCTGGTGGGGGAGGGGGGTCGTCGCTTTGCTGCTGCTTACGCGTGGGAGGGAGGAGTTGGGGGGCAGCTTTGGGGTTCTAACATTTAACTGTCATTCATTCTTTGGGGCACTCACCTGTTTTCGTGGATGTTTGCGAAGAAAAAGAATTTCAGGATGTCATTAAATTGAACTTATTGAATTCCTCTGTGGCCTCTCGGGGAACGTACAGGTGTGGTACGTACAAACCCATCCCACACCCAGATCTTGGCCTCATCTCCACAACGTTACTCCCAACACTGCTGAAAATGGACAAACCAAACACAAGGACCATCACTACATGGCCTAATGAGGCCAGCTTTATGCTTCAGGACTGTTTTGAACAGATTAGCTGGCAGGTGTTCAAGGACGCTGCCAAAAAGTGGAGAAGATGCAGACTGTGTGAGTGCGCCCGATATGTCGCTGGTTATATTGGAAAGTGTGGATAACTTTGGTACCTCAAGAATGGGTCTCTGAGGTCCCAACCAGAAGCCTTGGCTGAACGCAGAGATCCTCTTCCCACTAAAAGCCTGTGACGCTGCTTTAAGCTCTCAGAGCAGCTAGGAGATATCTCATCTTAGGCATCAAGAGGGCAAAGACCGTCCATGCACAAAGAATTCAGGGACACCTGTCTGATAACGATCCCTGTTGCATTTGGCTGGGCATCAAGGCCATTACTGACTGTGCCAGGAAAAGCAGCATCGACTGTACCAGTAACCCTTGTGGTCTAAACAGTTTTTGTGCACGCTTCAAGGCATGCAACACAATGTCAGCCATCCCAGGTGAGCAGCTACTGTCTGTAACAGCAGTGGGCCTGAGAAGAAACCTGCAGAGAGTCAAACAACCTAAGGTGGATGGGTCTGACAACATCCCAGGCAGAGTATTCACAGAATGTGCACACCAGCTCAATGACATCTTCACAGACAGCTTCAAATTTCAGTCATCCAGGCTGCTGTCCCCACTTGCTTCAAATCAGTCACCATCCTCCTTGTACCAAAGAGCTCTCCAACTTCAGAACTACATGACTACTGCCCAGTGGCACTGACACCAATCACCATGAAATGTCTCGAATGGCTGGTAATGACACATATCAAAAACTCCATTCCTGCCAGATTAGACATGCTTACCGACAGAACTGCTCTACGAAAGATTCCATAGCATCTGTCATGCGCCTGGACCTGACACACAGTGAAAACAAGGGCACTTATATCAGAATGCTGTTTCTGGATTTCAGTTGGGCATTTACCACTATTGTCCCACAGACCATGCTGAACGAACTCCTACTCCTCGGTCTAACTACAACTCAGTGCAACTGGGTGTTGAACAGACCTCAGACTGGCAGGATGCACAACCACTCCTCCCTCCCCATCTTCCTCCACACTGGTGCCCCCCACTCACCCAGGGCTGCGTGCTGAGACCACTGCCGTACTCTTTGCTCACTCAAGACTGCACGGGCAAACACCCAAGCAATCACATTGTCAGGTTCGCCAATGACATGTTAGTCATGGGGTTCATCACCAACAATGATGAGATGGCCTACAGAAAAGAGATGGGAGAGCTCGGGGCCCGGTGCCTCTTTCTCCTTGTCAACAAGACAAAGGAGATGGTTATCAACTTCACGAGAGCTCACACCCACCTCCTTCACATTGGCAGCACAGCAGGGGAAACTGGCAGCAGTTTCAAACTCTTGGGAGTGCAGATCACACACAACCTCTCATGGTCCCAGAACACATTCTACACAGTCAGGAAAGCTGCCCAGTGCCTGAGCAGGCTGAAAAGAGCTGGGCTTTGTACATCAACGTTCACATCCTACACAGGGGTGTGTAGAGAGCATCCTAACACGTTGCTTTGGGGCGTGGTACCGGACAGCAAGGCTCTGCGGTGGGTAGTCAAAACCGACATCAGCCTACCCACTGTCATGGACGTGTATACAGAACAGTGCTGGGAAAAGGGCCAGTAACATGGGCTGCTTGTCCCGCTTCCATCAGGGAAAAGGGAGACAGAAAAACAGGTGTTTTCCCCAAGCAGTAAGGCTGATCAACCCCTCCAGCCACCAACCCTCCAAATCCCCACCCACCACGACATTATCATTTCCTATCTGCCACCTAAAGTGCAGGCACTCCTGTGCCTAGCGTCACTTTACGGACAGATGATCAATTTATATAAGCTATCGCATACATTTATTTTTTTAATTAGTATTATTCTGTTCTTTATTGTGTTTTTTTTGTGCTGCATCGGATCTGGAGTAACAACTATTTTGTTCTCCTTTACACCCGTGTACTAGAAATGACAGACCAAAGACAACTTGGTGCCATACTGTAGAGTCAGAAATGCCGACCCTGAACCAAAACTGGGGGCACAATAATGGCCAGAGCTGAAAGACCTTCATTACTGGCATAATGAGCAGTAACTAACAGGGGATGCCATTAAAACATTTTCTCCTGATGAAGGGTCTCGGCCCGAAACGTCGACTATGCTCTTTTCCATAGATGCTGTCCGGCCTGCCCAGTTCCTCCAGCATTTTGTGTGTGTTGCTCAGATTTCCAGCATCTGCAGATTTTCTCTGGTTTGTGATTGGATCTTGAAGCACGTGTTTGCGGAAGTACAATGACATAACGTGCAGCAGCATCAAATATTTTAAATAACTTTTATCATTAATGTAGAATTCGAGTCTCTTCATTGGTCATTAAGTTAAAATTAAAATATAATTAAATCACATTTAAGATGCTGTAACTTAAATTAACTTGGAACTAATTGGGAGATGATCTGTGAAGAGAATAGGGGACTGCAGAGATCACCTGTGAGAAACAGCCAAGATCCTTTGTCAGGCTGCCCGATCAAGGATGGTAGACCTGAAATGTTAACTCTGTTTCTCTCTCCCTAAATGCTCCCCAACATGCTGTACTTTGGTTTTATTGTAGTAATTTGTGTCAGCTCGCTTTCACACTTCTCACAGAATAGAGAGGGCAGTCATTTGGCTCACTGAATCTCAGCTGGCTCTTAGGGAAGAACCATTAACCCTTCCTCCGGCCCCACTTATTTCCCTGTATATTATTTGCCTTCACTTCCCATCCTAATTCTCCTTCCATCCTCTACATTAGGGGTCAACCATTTAACTTATTAATCAGTGCATCTTTGGTGGGAAAAAACTGGAATACCGAGGGGGGATGAGTAAACTCTGCACAGATGGCATTGTAGATTACAATTAAGCCCATATCACTGGCTCAGAGACGACTGCACAACCTGCCATACAACTGTTTACTTTATTACCTGCCAAGAAATGGTTAAAGAATAACAAAGGCACTTAGATCAGACTGCAGCCCTGCCTTAAATTCCGAATTCATCTTCATACTCCTATGTACAAGACTCTGCAACTCATTCCCCCTCTTCCCACACCCACATATAGATCCTTGGCTTCTTGAGCAACAGTCATAAGACATAGCAGCAGAATGAGGCCATTCAGCCCATCGAGTCTGCTCCACCATTCCATCATGACTGATCCCGGATCCCACTCGATTCCATACACCTGCCCAAGCTTTGCACCCTGGCCCCAGAGGAATGCTGTTTTGTTTGGCTTAAGTATTGTTTAAAAGAAATTGAGATGACCAGAAGTCAAGGCTTAATAACGGGCGCTGTGAGTCTGTGAACCAGTGGTGGAAGTCATGGACCCACTGAGCCTGCAGGCTGAGGAAGGTGGGGGGAACGGGGCTTGTTTTGCTGTTGTTGCCTTGCCACTTGGTTTGTTCTGTTCTGTGTTGTTCTGCCGAGCACGGATTGGCAGTAACACTTGCAAGCCACCCCCAGCATGCCCCTAGGCATTGACACAAACGACGCACACCACTGTATATTTCAATGTAAATGTGATATAAATAAATCTGAATTGGATCCTGAACCTTGGCTAAAATGGTAAATGTATCTCTGGGTTAACTGGGTTAAGTGCATGTTAAAATAAACGTACCCTTAAATTTTAACTCTTCAAAGGACTTAAGACCCGTCATGCTTTATTAATCATTTTTAAAGTTGCCAGTGAAACAGCTTTCACCATTCATTAAATTCCTGATAATGACCCGTCACTGTCTGAAATGATTATTTATTTATTTATCTGTCTATTTAGACAGGCAGTCAGACTAGGGGTTCCAACCTTTTCCTTTTTTATGCCTTGGGCCCCTACCATTAACCGAGGGGGTCTGTGGACTCCAGGCTGGGAACTCCTGGTTTAGGGTAAGTAACAACTCCTCCTCCCTGATTGTTCAGAACGCGAGTACGTTGCAAAGCGGTGTCCTCAGGCCTTTAACATTTGTGACTGTGTGGCCAGATTCTGCTCTAACTCCACTTTCAAGTTTGCAGATGACATCACCATAGGAGGCTGAATCTCAAGCAATGAGATCAGGCACAGAGCTTGATGCCACAGAGGATAACAACCTCTCCCTCAGTGTCAGTGAAACAAAAGCTCTGGTGGCTGTCTCCATGAAGCAGGGCAGAGTATATGCCCCTGTCTGTATTGAACAATGCTGAGGTGGAGATGGTTGGGAGCTTCAAGTTCCTAGGTATAGACGTCACCAATAACCCAGCTATTTTGAAACCATGGCCAAGAAAGTGTCTCTGATTTCTCGGCAGTTGACGGTAATTCAGCATGCCCCCATTCACTCTCGCTAATGTTTACAGATGTACCATAGAATGCATCATAGCTTGGAATGACAACTATTCTACCCAATACCACAAAAAAACTGGAAAGAGTTATGAACAAGCCTAGCCTATCCCAAAAACCAGTCTCCCTTCCAAAGACCATGTCTATATTTCCTGATCTTGCAGGAAGGCAACCAACATAATGAAATACCCCTCCTGCTGCTCTCATTCTCCCTTTCCCCACTTCCATCGTGTAGAAGGCATAAAAACTTGAAAGTATGTCACCTGGCTCAATGTCAGCTTCTACACAGTGTTATAAGACTCTTGGACAGACCATTTATATAATAAAAATGAACTCTTAATCTCTGTTTACTTGGCTCTTGTACTGTACTTTCTCTGTGACAGTATATTCTGCAATTTTTCAATGACCGCAGTGTACTATTGTTTGGGAGTGATTGGTCTGAAAGGCATGCAGATGAAAGTTTTTCACAGTATCTCAGTGCACACTCAGTGGCCACTTTATTAGGTATACCTGCACGCCTGCTTGTTGATGCAAATATCTAATCAGCAAATCATGTGGCAGCAACTCAATGCATAAAAGCATGCAGACACGGTCAAGAGGTTCAGTTGTTGTTCAGACCAAACATCAGAACGGGGAAGAAATGTGATCTAAGTGACTTTGACTGTGGGACATATTTTGGTGCCAGACAGGGTGGTTTGTGCATCTCAGAACCTGATGATCACCTGGGATTTTTACACCCAACAGTCTTGAGACTTTACAGAGAATGGCACGAGAAGTAAAACATCCGGTGAGTGAGTTCTGTGGGTGAAACACCTTGTTAATGGGAGAGGTCAGAGAATGGCCAAACTGGTTCACGCTGACAGCAAGATGGCAGGAGCTCAAATAGCTACACAGAAGGTGTTCAGAGTAGCACGTTGAACCTTGAAGAACATGGGCTACAGCAGCAGAGTTCCATGAATGCACACTCAGTAGGCATCTTTACTGGGCACAATAAGTACTGAGTGTGTGCCACACTGATACCAATTACTGAAGGCTTTAACGAGGTTGAGAATGGTTACATACACTGGTTGCTACTGTTCCCTTCATTGCTCTTGGAGTTGTCATAATGAAGGACATTGTAGCAGTAGTTAGGCAGGATCAACACAGTGATTTGGGATTAGCTGTTAAGACAGATGGCAGATGAGGAGGACCCTGGTAATAACTTTCCCCATGGTGGATATAAAGAAGACTTCTCTCTAGTTACGTAGTCATTTGCCATCTTTCTTAAAGTTAGAATTAATTATGGCACCTCTGAGATCCCCTACCATATCCTGGAAATCACAATAGCCGCAGATGCTGTAAATCTGAAACAAAAACAGAAGATGCTGGAAACACTCAACAAGCCAGGCACCATCTGTGGAAAGCGAAACAGCCAATGTTTCAGATCTGTGACCTGATAGATCACTATCCTCACGGATGTGGACAATGAGATTGTGTATTCACAGCTGAAACTCTTCACTGCCAAGCTTCCGAGAATTTATTACCTTTTTTTCTTGGGCTATGGGCTTTTCAATTTCTTGCTGATTGGGAACGATGGCAAGTCTGGACCTAGGAGTTGTTATAGGATTTCCTTGGTCTCCCCACAATCAGCTGCCCTTAAATTGTTTGCCTTCATGAACTCATGTAAACCTCAATCCTGACCAGTGGATCTACAACAGAGTTGACCTTTGGAACTGATGGAAGACCACTCAATCTATGAGGACTTCACTCCAGAACCAAGGTCATCTCAGTAGTTGAGCTGTAGTGTACACTCAGACACAGCTTCAAATCATTGTTGTCTTGGTTTTCCACTCAACGTCCACAAATGTGCCCCTGGTGTATGGCATTGTCTCCAACATGGTGTAATCCTGAAAAACACTGACTCTTTCCCGTACTGTACATCAGGAAACTTCTCTGTGAAAGGAAATGATGAAATCCATCCTCACCTTTGAAATGTCAGCAAGTGAGGAAAACTATATTTGAAGATCATGACCTCAGATGTTAGATAAAATTTTTTGGTTTATTTATCAATGTACATCAAAACATACAATGAAGTGTGTATGTTTGATGCTTGTAAATCTCCGTTAGGGGAGGCATAATAGTGTAGTGGTTAGCGTAACGCCTTACGGTACCGGTGATCTGGGTTCATTTCCGCCACTGTCTGTAGGGAGTTTGGACATTGTCCTCGTGACTGTGTGGATTTCTTCCGAGTGCTCCAGTTTAGTTCCATGATCCAAAGACATACGGGTTGGTAGGTTAATTGGTCATTGTAAGTTGACCCATGATTAGGCTAGGGTTTCTGGGCAGCACTGCTAGACAGGCCGAAGGGCTTATTCCGCACCAGATCCTAATACGTAAATAAATAAGGTCTTCAGGTATGCCTGATTCCAGACTCCAGAAACAAACTATCTTTTTTGGTGTTCAGTTATGGGATGAGGTTACCAGGTGAATGGAGAATAAGATTCAAGAATATACAAAATGCTTCCTTGAAGAACTGCAATATCTCCTGAGAACAGCCAGCCCACGGCTGCACAGAGAAGCATTCAGCGTGGTATCAGGAACCGCTTGTCCATCCATCCAGACCACAGAGTCGTCATGCAAGAAGTGTAGATGGGACACACTACCTCACAAACTGTGGAAAAGTCTACATCTTCCACTCTGTCTTCATCAATGTTAAAAGCAAAAACTGGAGACAAAGGAAATCAACCTTAATCCCATTGATTACAACTGATATAAATGATGTATGTACTGGGTATGGTATTGATTACAGCCGATATAAACGATGTATGTACTGGGCTGGAAGCCTGAGAGTTTATTCATCATATACGCCGGGAAAGCACTAGGTCTTTTTTCAAGAATAATATGTTTTCCCATTGCTGAGGTATGTAAAATTAGAGTGCAGAGGATCTGGAACTCATTGCCTGAAGGGATGGCAGAGGCAGGTACTTTCATAACATTTAAGCAATACCTAAACAAGCATTTGAAGTGCCAAAGCACAGAAGCTATTGACCAAGTGTAGGTAAATGGACGGACACTTGAAAACCAGCATGGGCACAGTGGCTGAAAAATTTGTTTCTATGTTGTATGACTGAATGTCAGACTACAATGAGCTGTCCCTAAGAGAAGTTAAGATGTGCAAAGGTGTACTGACTGGAGTAGGTGGTGGGGGCACTACAGCCAGAATTACCCTCATCTCTCCAGTATTGCTGAAGACGTAGATTCCTCCATCTTCCCAGCTACATATGGAGGAAGAGTCAAGGAATGCAGAAGGGAGCAGATTTACTTTAAAATGGACTTACCCTCTATTATGCAGAAAGAAAAATAAGCGAAAATGTATAAATGAAAAGCAAGGCACTCACATTTAATGTTTGTGATTTCTTTTCTGAATGAAATTAAATAAAATTATAATATCATTTTCATATTAACTGCAACATTTTTGCTCTGTAGATTAAAGATTTGCTAAAAACACTCCAACATTAAGAAGTTACTGTGATGTATAAATATTCAGAAACTCAATTGTGCAATGAATACTGTGTTACTTAACACACAGATGTGAAGTTGTACTACTGATACAGACTAACAGTCTGGGGTAAGGTGTGTTAAAATTATTACACTAATATAAATCTGTGACAGACCAATAAGGTGAGGTAACAAGTAATATTTCACATCAATGACTTATACCAGAATTTCTTATTAATTGTAACACCACAGTGGTTGTCTGACCTGTGGAGTATTTCCAGCACTTTATGGTTTTTATATCAGGTGCCAGCACTTACATTATTTAGGTTATTTATATATAAAATCTGGGAAGTTCAGACATTAATGGAAACCGATATTATCAGTGAACTGTTTCCAAAATTCTTTACAAATAACTTATCCCAGAGAGGTGATTCATGTCGATCATCTAGTGTCAGCTAGCCTCCGACAGGAATCAGAGGTATCAGTTCTCCACAAAATAGTCAAGAGACTTCATCGTCCATATGGGTACCAGATAGTTGTTTGATCCCTTTATCATTTATAGTAATACGTAAACATTTCCAGGTTGCTTGTATGGAAAATATTCCTGTCCATTTATATGAAAAAAAAGTTCTCAATTTCAGTCAAAAAAATGGTTTGGTGCACGTCTTTGCATATAACTATCTTGGAGTAGAAATACCACTGTGGGTTTCCATACTGAGACAGACTGACACAATGCAAGCTGATGTCATCTTCACATTTTATACAGAACCATCTCTAACTGAGCAGAATTGCTTGATTTGCTTGTGACCTTCTCTGTCACTCCCCTGATTACCAAAGCCTAAATTGATGAGGTTTCCATTGTTTGCTTGTTAGCGGCAGTTCATGATCTTTTCTATTTCAGACAATTCCTTCGGGCAGTCTGCAGAAAGAATAACGGGTGCCTCATCTGTTATCAAAACGTCATCCTCTATCCGAATCCCAATTCCCCGAAATCGTGGCGGAGCCGAGGAGTCGTGTTCTGGGATATATATTCCTGTAGTGGGAACAATGATACCAGGACATTTAACAGTAAAGCAGGGAGGGTCAAGCCTTCAAGTAATCACAAGTAAACCAGCAGCATCCATGGAAAAGAGTCGACATTTTGGGCTGAGACCCTTCGTCAGGACTGGAAAGAAGGAGAAGCAGTCAAAATAAGAAGGTGGAGGGAGGAAGGTGAAACCAGAAGAGGGAGAGGGGTGAAGTAAAGAGCTGAGAAGTTGAAAGATGAAAGAGATAAATGGCTGGAGAAGGGAGAATCTGATAAAAGAGGGTAGAAGACTATGGAAGAAAAGGAAGGAGGAGGAGCACTAGAAGGAGGTGATGGGGAGGTAAGGAGATAGGGTGAGAGAGGTAAACAGGTATGGGGAATGGTAAAGGGGGGGGGCAATTACCAGAAATTTGAGATATTGATGTTCATGCCATCAGGTTGGAGACTACCCAGATGGAATATAAGGTATTGCTCCTCCAACCTGAGTGTGGCTTCATCATGGCAGTAGAGGCCATGGACTGATGAGTCAGAATGGGAATGGGAATAGAATTGAAATGGGTGGCTACCGGGAGATCCCACTTTTTCTGGTGGGTGGAGTTGTAGGTGTTGGTGAAGCAGTCTTCTAATCTACGTTGGGTCTCATCTCGATGAGACCACACCAGGAGCACCAGATATAGTAGATGACCCTAAAAGACTCACAGGTGAGGTATCACCTCACCTGGAAGGACTGTTTGGGGAGGAGGTGTAGGGGCAGGTGTAGCACTTGTTCCACTTGCAAGGATAAGTACTGGAAAGGACAAGTAGTCAAAGGAGTCTCATAAGGAGCAATCCCTGCAGAAAGGGGAAAGTGGGGGGGAGTGAAAGATGTGCTCGGTGGTGGGATCCTGTTGGAGATGGCAGAAGTTACAGAGAATTATGCGCTGGACGTGGAGGCTTCTGTGTTGGTAGGTGAGGACAAGAGGAACACTATCCCTGGTGGGGCGGAGGGCAGATATGCGTGTATTAGTCTAGATAACAGAGAAGGAGCCAGAAAGTAATGGGTGGAACTTAGGGAGTGTCTGTCCAATGGTGAAACAACAGATGATTGTTGCTGAACAGACAGGCTCTTTGTTGAATAATGTGAAGTCAGGTTGATGTTATAGAGTGCGGCCTAGTAGCATTTGCTGAGTGGGACAGAAAATACAAAGATTTTTTAAAAAGAGGGAGAGGAAGAGGAATGGCCAATGGCCAGTCATGATAAAAAGAGAAAGAAAGAGCAATTTACCTGCAGTTGGAGAATTCAATATTGGTTCTTCAAGGCTGTTACGTTACTGCCCAGGAGAAATAAATGAGGTTATGACTGAACTCCTAACATTACAGATGGAGAGGTCTCAGAGGGAGTGGGATAGTGAATTACATAGTGACTGGAAGCTCAGGGTCACTCCAGTGGACTGAGTGCAGGTGCTCCACAGAGTGACCACCCTGTCTGTGTTCAGCTTCTCCAATGCGGATGAGGCCACATCGGGGGTCACACTGTCCAGGAACCCGGTGGGCTTTTTACATCCCACTTTTTGTCCATCACCGAGTACAAAGTTGATCTTGTTACGATACACGAAGACACTGAAAAGTGACGGGGATGTGAGATAAATGCATTCCAACTTGCCAAGACACTTTTTACAAACAGCGCTTTAGCTTGTAAACAAGTCAGGCAAACAGTCCAAGAAATAAACTGCAAGACAGGTAGGCAAATAGGGTTATAACAATGTGAACACATACATGGAGCTTAGAAAAATAGAGGGCTATGGGTAACCCTAGATAATTTCTAAAGTATGTACGTGTTTGGTACAGAATTGTGGGCCGAAGGGCCTGTATTGTGCTGTAGGTTTTCTATGTTTCTATTTGACATTTATAACATGACTATCTGAACCTTGGGTGAAAATTGGATCAAAACTGGAATGTCTTGAAATCAATAACCTTGTAACGAAAAATTTAAAATTGTAGGTTCATTAGTCGCAGTTTTCTTACCAGGTTCGATGGTGACCACCATGCCAGGCTGCAGGGCTATGGAGCGTGCGATGTCTGGGGTGTCATGAACGTCCATCCCAAGGTAATGTCCTACATGGTGTGGGCAGTACTTGCGAACAGCCTAGATTATCAATACAAAATACCAATTTGCTTCAAGGACGATGCAGAAATGCCAAAACCTATTAAGTTTTGTTTTATTTTAAATATCTAGAAAGACGTTTCGTTTAGTGAGTGTGCACACGGATGGGGAGAAGCTTCTTCACTCAGAATGGTGAACATGTGGAATTGACTGGAGGTGGTGGAGGCCAGGATACTGAGAGAGGGGTCTCTAGCCACATATGGATTAACAGGGTATGGGGAAAGCACAATCAGTCGATTTAAAATGGAGGATCAATTATGGTCATATTGAATGGTGAAATAGGTTTGAAGAGATGATTGGCCTAACCCTATTCCTGTATTTCTATGTTTCCATACTTTACTACCAGGGGGGCACTAAGGCTAGTGGAATAGAGAAAATCATAATGACTTAAACTGAGCAGTTTTCATTAGGTTACAGGAGGGTGGAAAGAAGAAGGATGGTATTGACTAATTGGGCCTAATTGCTTGTTTCCGTGCACTAAGTCCTCCAGAGTATTCACACAAGAAAAAACATGAATGTTAAAGATTTAAAAGTATAAATAGAAAGTACTCCATATGAATTTAATTATAATTTTTAGAGTCTCATCTGAAACAAATATCAATTTGTTTTGCCTTTCTTGCTGCTGACAGGTCTGCTGTGTACTTCAGAATCAGATTTATCATCATTGACTAGGGGGACGTGAATTTTGTTGTTTAGTACAATGCATAGACAAAAACATTATAAAACAAAAATAAATAAATAATGGGAATAAAAGGAACAGTGTTCATAGTTGGTTCGGAGATCTGATGGCATACTGGCAGCACATCATGTTTTACAACCACTGTGGAGCAGGTCTACTACATTCCATCTTCCTGGGAAAATCAGCTGGAACATAGAACATAGAATAGTACAGCACATTACAGGCCCTTCGGCCCACAATGTTGTGCCGACCCTCAAACCCTGCCTCCCATATAACCCCCTCACCTTAAATCCCTCCATATACCTGTCTAGTAGTCTCTTAAATTTCACTAGTGTATCTGTCTCCACCACTGACTCAGGCAGTGCATTCCCTGCACCAACCACTCGCTGAGTAAAAAACCTTCTTCTAATATCCCCCTTGAATTTCCCACCCCCTACCTTAAAGCCATGTCCTCTTGTATTGAACAGTGGTGCCCTGGGGAAGAGGTGCTGGCTATCCACTCTATCTATTCCTCTTAATATCTTGTACACTTCTATCATGTCTTCTCTCATCCTCCTTCTCTCCAAATAGCAAAGCTCTAGCTCCCTTAATTTGATCATAATCCATACTCTCTAAACCAAGCAGCATCCTGGTAAATCTCCTCTGTACCCTTTCCAATGCTTCCACATCCTTCCTATAGTGAGGTGACCAGAACCGGACACAGTACTCCAAGTGTGGCCTAACCAGAGTTTTATAGAGCTGCATCGTTACCCCAGGACTCTTAAACTCTATCCCTCGACTTATGAAAGCTAACACCCATAAGCTTTCTTAACTACCCTATCTACCTGTGAGGCAACTTTCAGGGATCTGTGGACATGTACCCCCAGACCCCTCTGCTCCTCCACACTACCAAGTATCCTGCCATTTACTTTGTACTCTGCCTTGGAGTTTGTCCTTCCAAAGTGTACCACCTCACACTTCTCCGAGTTGAACTCCATCTGCCACTTCTCAGCTCACTTCTGCATCCTATCAATGTCTCTCTGCAAACTTTGACAATCCTCTACACCATCTACAACACCACCAACCTTTGTGTCATCTGCAAACTTGTCAACCCACCCTTCCACCCCCACATCCAGGTCGTTAATAAAAATCACAAAAAGTAGAGGTCCCAGAACAGATCCTTGTGTGACACCACTAGTCACAACCCTCCAAAACCCTGGTATGTCCTGGAATTTGCCTTTGAGAGTTCACCTACGGTTCCTTCTCCAGACCAATATCAGGTGATTCCCGATCATCAGCCTTGGCTTCATGGTGACTTGGCAGGTTGCAGTGTCCATGTGTTTACACTGCCCCACTGTTTTCCACCAAACACCACATGCATGAAACATCCATGCTCTCTGCTGAGGAGGGAAAAGATTTGGAGAACTATGAAATGGTAATCTCGCTGCACATAAATTCACAGGGGTTCCTATTTATTTTAGGCCAGTCTGCTTGCCTTCCAAATGCTTCATAATTCAACTGTAACTTCATCCCAATCAGTTGGCTTCCCCTATAGATTATTATTTGTCCGGCCTTGTAACTTACCCTGAAGACATCATTCTGGCATTTCTCCTGCAGGAATCCCAGGTCTTTCAGCTTCTGTTCAAGAAGGTTCAACATGAAGGCATAGATGTTATCCAGACTGATCCCAGGAGTGCAGAGACTGACGCAGGACTTCTGAATATCATGGATGGCCTGATACAGCTCAGACTGAGGCTCTGTGAATCTGCAACAGACCAACAAGCTACTTAGGGTGTCCTCACAGCTCAATTCAAACATTTATATCATATATTTTCACAGGGGAAGGAATAAAAATGTAGATATTTTAAAGCACGGAAACAGGATTTTGGGCTGTTACGAGGAAGCAGGTTCACAGGTTTGGTAAATGAGAGAGAAGACACTGATTACTAATAAGCATATTAACCACTTATTTACAAACAAACAGCAAACATTCAACCAAACATCTAAGTCACTCTAAATTACAGAAACGACGACACTAAACATTCAGTAACACTTCAAACTCAGCAGGTACTTCATCAAGTCTCCCCAAGTTACACAACTACAAAACCAAGCATTTAACCAAGTGTGTGCGAGGGCCCTCCTATAACTACAGCAATGGTCACAACCTCAGAGTGAAGATGAGCCCCTGGAGAAAGCCAGTCTCTTGCAAGTGCTACTCCTGACCCCGGTGCCGTGGCACACAAAGCCAGCAGTGGCAAAAAGCTGCTCTGTCCTTTGATGACCTGACTGCCGCAGAAGCGGCTTTCGACCTTCACATTGCATGGGCTGAGAGGCCTGAGCCAGCGTTTTTGCTCCACGTTAACCTTCTCAAATCCTGCGGCATCCTTTCCTCTTTCCTGCTCCATCGTGCCTTTCTCTGGTTGTTCTTAAATGTGCTTCCCCCCTGCCCCCAGCTATTCCACAGGCTCACCTTGTGGGTCGGACTGAGTTCACTGACTACATCCCCTCGGACCATACTGTATCTTCTACAGTGATTCCTCTCCAAGCTGGCTCTGCTCCCAGTATGTCTTTGATACCCAGTGAAGCCCCGATCTCAGACTCACTGGCTGTCAAAGTGACACTGAGGTCCACACACTTTCAAAATACAAAATTAGCAATATCAATTTCTTTTATAATTAGTTTTTAATAAACTTACAATGCACCTACAGTGCAATTAAATATTCTAAAATTAATGGAATGAAATGAATTAAAAGGTTTATTAAACTTTCTCCTGGCATGCAAATTATTCCCAATCAAAGGCACTACCTCCCGGACGGACTAAGGAAGGATAAACTTGAGGAAATCTGTGGGACCCCATTCAGACCAGCACAGGTATCCACGATACTTGTGAAGTGGAAAGATGCCTTCCAAACTTTAAAGTTGGCGGATCTGAGCTGGCTTTTAATAGAAGATCTGTCCCACCACGAAGGCTGCCATTTTTGCGAATTTTTAAGTTCCACGAATGGACTGATCTGAGTTTTTCCACAGGTAATCCATTTGCAGGGCTTCGTTTCTGCAAACATTTTACATTTCTGATCGCCTCATTTTGCTTGATGTCGCTCAGCATTCTCTCACTGATAAGGATAACCAAGTCACCAGCTCCCAACTCTTCTAAGTGGACAGAGGTCTGTGACTGACACCATGCACATTGAACACTAGGTTATCTATGTGGAAAGACTTCCTTGACCTTTATCCTGCTGTAACATGCAGTACATTCAATAATCCAGCATTTTTTGTTATTTGGAGACTAAGGATGGGTGGGGCTTACTGAAACACACCAAGCGTGAAACCACCACTTCAGAAAAGAAGGTAAACAAATCAGTGGCAATCACAGAAACATGTCTCCTGGGGTGAATTTAAACTGAGTGTCTCACCTTCCACTGACTGGCCAGACCCGAGTGACATCACTGACGTAGCCAGAATACTCGCACCCTCCATCCAATAAAACCAGCTCCCCTTCCTGGAAAAAGAATGGAGTAAATGTGTTACCATAGGAATAAGAGAATGCCTTTTGTACCAGCTCTCCACTCTGAATCCAGTACTCTGAATATCCTTGTCCAACACCAATCAAGCTGACATTTCAAAAGCATTTCTTGGGGGGGGGGGGGGGGGAAATGGAGTTACAGATTTCCACTACCCTTAGAAGAGCGGCTGACTGACTCCATTGAACAACCTGACCCAAGGTACTGCCCAGACCTAGGCAGTTTCAGTCCACCAGTTCTTAACTTTGTTTCTTTGCCCACACGTCACTGAATCAGTTTTGATCTTGATTTTCCACCATTAGCAGTTCTTTTAACTTCTTGATTAGATTTGATGAAAGTGTGGTCTGCTCTGGGTGAACTTCTATTGGGTAGGTGTTAGTGTTAACGGTAAGGGTTGGGAAAATGAGTGGTAACCTCCCCCTGCCCCAACAATGCAGCACGGCACTCCCATTTCACTTTTAACAGGTCTGCTTTTCATGTTCAGTCCAATTGTAGAATGGATTTGGGTAACTTCTCCCAACTTCTGAAATTAGCTTTCCTCTGTGTAGAGGGTCAATGGGCATCCTCCAGCAGCCTGCTGATGTGACAATAGTTATAGGTATCTTGACAGAAAATTGTATTTGCCTAATCTTGTTTGCACCCAAGACAGTCACGATATTCCTGTGAAACGGGTAGCCTGCCTGCATCATTCCCGTAAAACACACAGCTTTCAAGTCAGAAACGTGGCCGTAAAGTTCTCATTCAGCAGGAGATTCCTGCAACCTTATAAAAGCCGGTAGAATGTCTCTAAGATGCTTGCTTGGGCTGTACTTAAGTAAGACATTCGTAAGATGTGGGGGATGGGAGTGGAGTGCCTTTATACGATATTATTAACTTCCTAACACGACCCAAGGAACTTCACAGGATCGTGATCAAATAAAAATGTCATACTAAGTCACATGAGATGTTAAGACATCAGATCAAAGACATGGTTAAAGGTTTCAAAGAACAAAGATTAAAGGACAAAGCACCTGGTAGCAATAGATTTGGATCTAAAGGAACAACCAAACTGTACATATGAGAAAATACATGCCACTTCAAAGGACAGAGCTGTACAGCAACGAGATTTCCTAGGGAGTTGCCAGCCTAACCGCGAGATGAACAACATAGGAAATTTCTTATTGAATAAGTATTAATCAATAAATAGTGCACATTAATCTTATGATTTACTAGGGAACGGCCACATTGTTACCTTAATCAGCTGGTTGTTTTTCACGTAGTGCAGGGTATTGCAGCGATTTCCACCGGCTACAACTGGAGGGTAGGCCAGCAGATCTGCCCCTTGAGCTCGACACTCAAAGTCAAACTGCAAAGTATAAATGTTGTGGATACAAGGTAATGAAAGGCCATTCTTCAATCCACTTATATGGAAACCAAACATATCTTAGAATGCTACTCTCTACAATAGAAAAATAGACGGCTATGGGTATTGGAGAATAAAGTTGCAACGTTTGCTGTGTGGCCAGAACTATGTGACCAGCCTTGTGTTTGCTAATTGCTATGTATCCAATTTATTGGCCAGAATGTAATCTCTGTATTGCCTCTGTACTATTGAACGCATCAGTGCCTTAAGAATGTAGCTAACAGTGAAAAACCAGCCTTATATTTACTATGTATCCAACATATTAGCCAGAATGTAATCTCTGTATTGTCTCTGTACTATTGAACGCATCAGTGCCTTGAGAATGTAGCTAACAGTGAAAGTAAGCAATGTAGAGATAACGGTGGTAGATAGGATCATGGAGTGGTGTGATGGTATGGGAACCAGTCAAAGCTGGGAAGGGGGACAGCTAGGAGTAGACTAGAGAGGATCATGCGATGGTGTGATGGTATGGGAACCAGTCAAGGCACTAGAACAAGTATATGCTAATGAAACTAAGATAAGAAATTACTATAAAGAATACTGTGAACTAGGCTCAGCAGGCAATTAGTGACACGTTCATTAATTGTCTCAGCTTTTGTTTGCAAATAAAGGCTTAAATTTCTCGAAGAATCTTCTGTGTCCCCTGGTTATTTCAAGAAACCATGACATGGGTAACCCGAGGTAATTTCTAAAGTAAGGACATGTTCGGCACAGCATTGTGGGCCGAAGGGCCTGTATAGTGCTGTAGGATTTCTATGTTAAACAAATATGAGAAACATCTCATTGATGCATTCTTTTAAAAACCTACAGTACAAATCCAAACAATAATATACTCATGCACGTACAACACAACAGGGGACCATTATTTAAGGCAGTAATTTATCTGTAGGGTCTTCACCCGGTATCCTGACTCTTGCAGAGGCAGTGATTAGTCAAATATAGTCAGCATGGCTGCAAGGGAGATCACATTGGATGAATTTAATTGAATCTTTTGAAGAGATAACTATGAATGTAAATATGGCATGTACAAACCCCATTTCCAGAAAAGTTGGGATATTTTCCAAAATGCAATAAAAACAAAAATCTGTGATATGTTAATTCACGTGAGCCTTTATTTAACTTTCAAAAGTACAAAGAAAAGATTTTCAATAGTTTTACTGACTAACTTAATTGTATTTTGTAAATATACACAAATTTAGAATTTGATGGCTGCAACACACTCAACAAAAGTTAGGACAGAGTTAAAATAAGATTGAAAAGTGCACAGAATATTCAAGTAACACCGGTTTGGAAGACTCCACATTAAGCAGGCTTATTGGTAGCAGGTGAGGTATCATGACTGGGTATAAAAGTAGCGTCCATCAAAGGCTCAGTCTTTGCAAGCAAGAATGGGTCGTGGCTCACCCCTTTGTGCCAAAATTTGTGAGAGAGTTGTTAGTCAGTTCAAAAGGAACATTTCCCAATGCAAGATTGCAGAGAATTTAGGTCTTTCAACATCTACAGTACATAATATTGTGGAAAGATTCAGAGAATTCAGAGACGCCTCAGTGCGTAAAAGGCAAGGTTGGAAACCACTGTTGAATGCGCGTGATCTTCGAGCTCTCAGGCGGCACTGCCTAAGAAACTGTCATGCTACTGTGACAATTATAGCCACCTGGGCTCAGGAGTACTTCGGAAAACCATTGTCACTTAACACAGTCCATTGCTGCATCCATAAATGCAACTTGAAACTGTATTACGCAAGGAGGAAGCCATACATCAACAATATGCAGAAACGCCGACGAGTTCTCTGGGCCCGAGCTCATCTCAGATGGACCGAAAGACTGTGGAACTGTGTGCTGTGGTCAGATGAGTCCACATCTCAGCTAGTTTTCAGAAAAAAAGTGCGCTGAGTTCTCCGTGCCAAAGATGAAAATGACCATCCTGATTGTTATCAGCGAAAAGTGCAAAAGCCAGCATCTGTGATGGTATGGGGGTGCATCAGTGCCCACAGCATGGGCAAGTTGCATGTATGTGAAAGTACCATTGACTCTGAGGCGTATATTAGGATTTTAGAGAGACATATGTTGCCATCAAGGTGACATCTCTTCCCGGGACGTCCATGCTTATTTCAGCAGGACAATGCCAGACCACATTCTGCACGGGCTACAACAGTGTGGCTTTGTAGACACAGAGTGCCTGTGCTTGACTGGCCTGCTGACAGTCCAGTTCTATCTCCTATTGAGCAAGTTATATCAAGCAAGAATAGACAAAATTTCCAATTGCAAATCTACTACGATTAGTATCCTCAGTTCCAAAATGACTAAAAAGTGTTATTAAAAGGAAAGGTGATGTAACACAATGGTAAACATGCCCCTGTCCCAACTTTTGTTGAGTGTGTTGCAGCCATCAAATTCTAAATTTGTGTATATTTACAAAATACAATTAAGTTGGTCAGTAAAACTATTGAAAATCTTTTCTTTGTACTTTTGTCAGTTAAATAAAGGTTCAAGTGAATTAACATATCACAGATTTTTGCTTTTATTGCATTCTGGAAAATATCGCAACTTTTCCGGAAATGGGTTTTGTGGTTTCTGAATGGTCCATGAATCCATGAACCTGTAAATCATACCTCATTATTTATTTCCTAATTCGTTCAATTTATTTATTTTGTCATTAATAGTAATTTTTTTTGTGTGCTATACTCTGGCCAGAGCCTTGGCGACCACTTTTTTTTCCAAGTGGTTGTCTTGGAGGAAAGATTCTGTGAGCGGTCCCCCACGTCCCTCTCACAGCGCAGTTTTTATTTTAACGAGGCCGTGTTGCGAGCTCGACATTCAACCCACACGGATGGAAAGCGTGTCTGGGAGCGGCCTGACTGGATTTGAACTCGGGAACCTTCACTCCGGAGTCCGGCATGGATGTCACTGCGCCACCAGCTGGCTAAATTCATTTATACTGCTGCTGTGAAATAACTCATTTCACATTTACAGACCGATTCTGAATATATTCATTGGCTCTGGTAAACCTTTGATAAGGTCCCCCATCAGAAAAAGATCCAAAATAGAAGAACCTACAGGATCTGGGGCAATTTGACAGATAGTTTGGTGATAGCGGACAAAGGGGTGATGGCAGAAGCAAAAATAAAACAAACTCCTGAAGGAACTCAAGGAAATCTGCAGATTCAAGCAACACACACAAAATGCTGGTGGAACACAGCAGGCCAGGCAGCATCTGTAGGGAGAAGCACTACAAAGTGATGGGCAGAGAGATACCCCATCCCTGATATATTTAGTTTTTCTCCCCCTCCTTTTTTTCCTCTCTCTGCCCATCACTCTGCCTGTTCTCTATCTCCCTCTAGTGCTCCCCTCCCCCTTTCTTTCTCCCTAGACCTCCCGTCCCATGATCCTTTCCCTTCTCCAGCTCTGTATCCCTTTTGCCAATCACCTTTCCAGCTCTCAGCTTCACCCCACCCCCTCCGGTCTTCTGTCATTTTGCATTTCCCCCTCCCCCCACTACTTCCAAATCTCTTACTATCTTTCTTTTCGGTTAGTCCTGACGAAGGGTCTCCACCCAAAATGTCCACAGCTCTTCTCCCTATAGATGCTGCCTGGCCTGCTGCGTTCCACCAGCATTTTATGTGTGTTGTTGAAGGAACTCAGCTGGTTAAGTAGTATATGTGAGGGAACAGGAACTGACATTTGGAGTTGAGACCCTGTATCAAGACTGAGGGTGGAGCAGGAGATAGCTAGCAGAGGGAAAATATCTAGTACAGCACAAGAAAAGGCCCTTCATTCCACAATATTGTGCAAAATAAAATTAATCAAATGCCTAGCTAAACTAATCTTTCTGCCTACATAATGTTCACAGCCTGCCACTTCAAGCATATTCATGTTCCTATCTCAGAGCCTCTTGAAAGCCCCTGATGTATTTGTGTCCACCATCACCCCAGGTATCCACCACTCTGCACATAAAAAACTTGCCCAGCAAGACTCCTTTGAACTCAACCCCTCTTAACTTGATTGCTTACTCTCTGATATTAGACATTTCAACTCGGGTGGTGGGGGGGGGGGGGGGGAGATACTGGCTGTCTATCTATGCCTCTCATAAAACTTTACGAACCTCCATCAGATCCTCTCACCTGAGGTGTCCTGATGAAGGATCTTTGTTAAAAATGTCAGTTGTTTATTTTTCTCAACGGATGCTGCCTGATTTGATAAATTCCTTGTGATCTCCTCTCAGCCTCCAGTTTCAAAGAAAACAACCCAGGTTTGTCCAACTGTCCTTAATGCACATGCCTCTCATCCGGGCAAGCATCTCCTGTGCACTCTCTAAAGCCTTAACCTCCTTCCTATCAGAACACAAGGGCAGGAGTGAGACTGAGGAGAAGGTAAAGGGTGATGGGGAGAGAGAGAGAGAGAGAATATTGGAGTTGGGAGATTGGTGATACTTGGAAGCAAACAAATGAAGTAAATAGAGTCAGACAGACTAGGTTTGGGGCAGGTTGATGAAGGAGGGAAGGGTGAGAACCTGGGACTCAAAGGTTACCATGATGGAATCCGATAAATAAGCAAGGCAAATGAAGTCATTTAAAGGAGAGATGAAGGACAGACGAAACTTGATGGGGGAATGGAATCGAATGTGTGAACTGTATGGGTGGTAAGTCAACGAAACCAAAGAGGGAGGGGAACGAAAATGTGATGGGGGCTAGAATGAGGACAGAGGTGGAGGTGGGTACAGGAAAGGAAACTAAAGGTAATGTCAGGAAGACATATGCAGTAGGTGAGGTTGGAATGGTTGTTTAGGTCCCTGGATGGTGGTGGCGAGGAAATGTAGGAACTAGTGTTGCAGGGGGAAATGCCAGAAGTCAGGAAGGGAGGGCTGGGGAGAAATGAGTGGAGGAAGTCAGATAACAAACATGAGAAAATCTGCAGATTCTGGAAATTCAGGCAACACACACAAAATGCTGGAGGAACTCAGCAGGCTATGGCAGCATCGATGGAAAAGAGTAAACAGTTAATGTTTCAGGCTGAGACCCTTCCTTGGGACTAGAAAGTTAGGGGAGAAGTCAGAGTAAGAAGGGAGGGGGAGTGGGGAGGTAGAAGTACAAGGTGGTAGGTGATAGGTGAAACCAGGAGAGGGAGAGGGGGGTTAAGTAAGGAGCTGGGAAGTTGATTGGTGAGATAAAGAGTTGGAGAAGGGGGAATCTGAGAGGAAAGGATAGAAGACCATGGAAGAAAGGGAAGGAGGAGGGGCACTAGGGGGAGGGGGAGGAGATGGGCAGGTAAGGAAACAAGGTGAGAGAGGAAAACAGGAATGGGGAACGGTGAAGGGGATGCAATTACCGGACGCTTGAGAAATTAATGTTCATGCCATCAGGTTGAAGGCTACCCAGATGGAATATAAGATGTACAAGGAATATAAGGAAGTCAAATGGTTGTTCTCCGTGACCTGTGGTGTATCGCAGGGGTAAGTTATTTGTCATATACACCATCAACTTTTATGTGAATGCAGGAGGAATAATTAGTAAGTCTGCAGATGATATGAAAACGTGTAATGTTGATTGTCTTCAATTATTAAACTATCAATGACTGGTAAGGTAAACAGAAAATGGTAGATGAAATTTAATCTAAAAAATTTGAGGTGTTGCATTTTGAAACGTCTCATAAGGTTTGCAAATACACAATGAATGGTGGGATGCTAGGAAGTACTGAGATATAGAGCTTGGTGTACATGCCATAGGCAGTGGCTGAGGTAGATTAAGTGGTTAAGATGATGAGATACTTGCACGGAGGTTATAGCACAACAACACAAGGCATCAATTGTGCCACGACTGGAGTACTGTGTGCAGTTCTGGTTGCTACACAAGAAGTATGTGATTGCACTGGAGATGGTCCAGAGGAGATTCATCAGCCTGTTGCCTGGGATAAGAGCTTCACAGTCTGTGTTTGTTTTCCTTGCAGTGCAAGGGGCTGAGGGGGATCTGGCTGAAGGTTACAAAATTATGATGGGCATAGATGGACAGTGAGAAATGGTTTCCCTTAGCTGAGATGCCTATAACCAGATGGCAAAGCTTTAAGGTAAAGGGGTGCGAGTTTCCGATATTTGAAGTTTTTTTCTCCCCCTCCCAGAGCATGGTTGAGGTCTGGGATGCATTACCTAATGAGATGATGGAGGCAGCGGAAATGCTACGGCACAGAAAGCTAAGTGCTGGAAAATGGATTTAGTAGACATAGTGTGTGAAAGGACCTGTCTCTATTGTAGTCTAGGCAGGTGCTTTGAGTGCCAACACACACAATGGCTGTACAGTTTCCATGCTGTACGATTGTAACTCACTCTGGTTCTGAGGCCCACAAAAAATAATACTTTGTAAACAACAGTTTCTTTGCTACTGGCTTAGTTTGTTTCATTGATTTCTGCCCAAGCTTGCCACGTTGTCTCATTGCCGAACGACTTCCTCTGCCGCCCTTCAGTTAAGACGAAATGATATTGACTTTTTCTTTCAATATGGATATTGCCCAGTATTTTACAGCTTTTCATGTTTTTATGTCCTTTCCTGTTTCTGCTGCACACCAGAAAACCTCACCTCTTTAAGAGTTCAAGTTCAGCTTTATTGTCATTTAACCATTTACAAGTATACCGCAGTATGAATCAATATTCCTCCAGGACCAAGGTGCACAACACTGTACATATAACTCAAACACAGCACCTGAAGTAATATTACTACAAATAATAAACTATATTCCAGAAGATTGACACTTAGCACAAGTTAAAGAAGTAATGCGACTGGCACTGCGTGAGAGATGACACCAGCACGGTGGTAGGGAGTTCAGTAGTCTCATGGCCTGGGGGAGAAAGCTAAGAGCCCTTGTCCTAATGCTATGGTACTACCTGTCTGATAGTAGGGAGTCACAGAAATCCCTTTTCTCTAATAATTTACAGAGCATTAAAATCTATGTCCAATGTCAGCCAGATGTAGCTTAAGGAGTAGTATAGATTTGCAAAGCAGAAGAATAAGGGTTCAAACCCAACTCAGAGACATAACAACTCAGGAACACTTTCCCCACTTTGCAGCCTAGATATCAAACTTTCGGTCTGATGTAAAACTTCTGAAGACACTATAAAAAGAGCAGAACAGTTCTCAGTGACTTGAATTTACTTCTCAACCAACTTAACAAAATGCCAGGATGCTGTTTATCGACCTCAGCTCCATGATCATCCCTCAGAAGCCGGTGGGTAAACTGTCCTCGTTGGGTCTCAGCATCTCTCTCTGTGTAAATGTATCCTGGACTTCTTGGCAAAAAGGCCACAGTCAGTCTGTGTTGGCAGAAATGTCTCTCACTCCATCACAATGAGCTCGGTTGCTCCCCAGAACTCCATGCTCAGCCTGCTAATGTTCACACTACTGACGCTGCTAGATCCAGTTCAAAACGGATCATCAGGTTTGCTGATAACACAAAAGTGGTTGGCCTCGTCAAAATGACGACGAGACGGCATATGGAGAGGAGGTAGAATGGTGTAAGCACAACTTGAGTCTCGATGTGGACAAGACTAAAGAGATGATTGTGGACTTTAGGAAGTTGCAGGCTGACTACTCCTCCGTGGAGAGAGTTGGGAGCATCAAGTTTCTGGGAGTGCACATGACAGACAATCTCACTCGGTCCCCCAACACCATTTTGGTCAAGAAAACACAGCAATGTCTCCATTTCCTGAGGAGATTGAGGGGAGTGAAGCCCCTGCCCACCATTCTAACCAATTTTTACAGGAGCACCATTGAAAGTGTCCTGTACAGGTTCATAACTATCTGGTAAGGGACTGCAAGTCCATACAAAGGACTGCTGAGAGGATCATTGGGGGTTGTCTTCCACCCATCAGAGATATTGAGATATTTATCAGGACTATCGTGTATGCAGGGCCCTTAGCATTGACCCCCCCCCCGCCATTATCTAGTAGGATAAGAACTGTTAGGATGGGAAACTGCAAACAGCACTTCCCCCCAGGCTGTAAGACTACAGAATACCCTGCCACCACCCAGGTCTCATCATGTACGTACTGAGTAACATTACACTGTTTACTTTTCAACTGGTGTCGTAAATGCACGTTATTATTTAATTTATTTGTAGTGATATTACTTTATGTGTTATATGTTATATGCTCTTTTGGAAGAGGACAGCGAGGCTTTGAGAGGAAGTGCGGTGGCGGCCATTTTCAAATTGTCCAATTGCGTCTCAGATCGGAGTTCTGAGAGGCGGGACTGCGCAGGCACGTGAGGAGGCCTGGGAAGGAGGGAAGATATAAAAAAGGAGAGACTGAGTGAGGTAGTTCTCTTTTGGAAGAGGACAGCGAGGCTTTGAGAGGAAGTGCGGCGGCGGCCATTTTCAAATTGTCCAATTGCGACTCAGATTGGAGTTCTGAGAGGCGGGACTGCGCAGGCGCATGAAGGAGGCCTGGGAAGGAGGGAAGATATAAAAAAGAATGCAGCCTTAAGAAGTGGGCAGCAGAGTGCGCCGGGAGCAGAGTGTAGGGCTTGGGCCTCCCTGGTGCCAGGGTTCGGGACGTTTCTGATTGCGTCCAAGATATCCTGAAGTGGGATGGTGAGGAGCCAGAGGTCGTGGTACATGCTGGTACCAATGACATAGGTAGGAAAGGGGAAGAGGTCCTGAAACAAGAGTATAGGGAGTTAGGAAGGCAGTAAAGAAGAAGGACCACAAAGGTAATAATCTCGGGATTACTGCCTGTGCCACGCGACAGTGAGAGTAGGAATAGAATTAGGTGGAGGATGAATGCGTGGCTGTGGGATTGGAGCAGGGGGCAGGGATTCAAGTTTCTGGATCATTGGGACCTCTTCTGGGGCAGGCGTGACCTGTTCAAGAAGGACGGGTTACACTTGAATCCTGGGGGGGACCAATATCCTAGCGGGGAGGTTTGCTAGGGCTACAGGGCAGACTTAAAACTAGTAAGATGGGGGGGCGGGAATCAATTTGAGGAAACCATGGGAGAGGAGGTTAGTTCACCAGTAGAGCAAGTAAATAGACAGTGTGTGAGGGAGGAAAGGCAGGTGATGGAGAAGGGATGCGCTCAGCCCGAAGATGTAGGGGAGAAGAAAGAAAAGGATAATAAATTTGAATGCATTGTTAGGGATGAAAAGAGAGGAGGGGGTGGAGAGTATCTTAAATGTATCTATTTTAATGCTAGGAGCATTGTAAGAAAGGTGGATGAGCTTAAAGTGTGGATTGATACCTGGAATTATGATGTTGTAGCTATTAGTGAAACATGGTTGCAGGAAGGGTGTGATTGGCAACTAAATATTCCTGGATTTAGTTGCTTCAGGTGTGATAGAGTAGGAGGGGCCAGAGGAGGAGGTGTTGCATTGCTTGTCCGAGAAAATCTTATGGCGATACTTTGGAAGGATAGATTAGAGAGCTCCTCTAGGGAGACTATTTGGGTGGAATTGAGGAATGGGAAGGGTGTAGTAACACTGATAGGAGTGTATTATAGGCCACCTAATGGGGAGCGTGATTTGGAAGAGCAAATGTGTAAGGAGATAGCAGATATTTGTAGTAAACACAAGGTGGTGATTGTGGGAGATTTTAATTTTCCACACGTAGACTGGGAAGCTCATTCTGTAAAAGGGCTGGATGGTTTAGAGTTTGTGAAATGTGTGCAGGATAGTTTTTTGCAACAATACATAGAAGTACCGACTAGAGATGGGGCAGTGTTGGATCTCCTGTTAGGGAATGCGATAGGTCAGCTGACAGATGTATGTGTTGGGGAGCACTTCGGGTCCAGTGATCACAATAGCATTAGCTTCAATGTAATTATGGAGAAGGACAGGACAGGACCTAGAGTTGAGATTTTTGATTGGAGAAAGGCTAACTTTGAGGAGATGCGAAGGGATTTAGAGAGAGTGGATTGGGTCAAGTTGTTTTATGGGAAGGATGTAATAGAGAAATGGAGGCCATTTAAGGGTGAAATTATGAGGGTACAGAATCTTTATGTTCCTGTTAGGGTGAAAGGAAAGGTTAAAGGTTTGAAAGCACCATGGTTTTCAAGGGATATTAGAAATTTGGTTCGGAAAAAGAGGGATGTCTACAATAGATATAGGCAGCATGGAGTAAAGGAATTGCTCGAGGAATATAAAGAATGTAAAAGGAATCTTAAGAAAGAGATTAGAAAAGCTAAAAGATACGAGGTTGGTTTGGCAAATAAGGTGAAAGTAAATCCGAAAGGTTTCTACAGTTATATTAAAAGCAAGAGGATAGTGAGGGATAAAATTGGCCTCTTAGAG
This sequence comes from Hypanus sabinus, assembly GCF_030144855.1. NCBI lineage: Eukaryota > Metazoa > Chordata > Chondrichthyes > Myliobatiformes > Dasyatidae > Hypanus > Hypanus sabinus. The sequence continues at coordinate 14,706,400 of NC_082734.1, forward strand.
AATCAGAGTGGTCAGCTATGTGTGGAGCCGAGGGAGATGGGAGAGATTTTGAACGATTTCTTCTCTTCGGTATTCACTAAGGTGAAGGATATTGAATTGTGTAAGGCGTGGGAAACAAGTAAGGAAGTTATGGAACCTATGACAATTAAAGAGGTGGAAGTACTGGCGCTTTTAAGAAATTTTAAAGTGGATAAATCTCCAGGTCCTGACAGGATATTCCCCAGGACCTTGAGGGAAGTTTGTGTAGAAATAGCAGGAGCTCTGATGGAGATCTTTAAGATGTCATTAGAAACGGGGATTGCGCCGGAGGATTGGCGTATTGCTCATGTGGTTCCATTGTTTAAAAAGGGTTCTAGAAGTAAGCCTAGCAATTATAGACCTGTCAGTTTGACATCATTGGTGGGTAAATTAATGGAAAGTATTCTTAGAGATAGTATTAATAATTATCTGGATAGACAGGACCTGATTAGGAGTAGCCAGCATGGATTTGTGCGTGGAAGGTCATGTTTGACAAACCTTATTGAATTTTTTGAAGAAGTTACGAGGAATGTAGACGAGGGAAAGGCAGTGGATGTAGTCTATATGGACTTCAGCAAAGCCTTTGTCAAAGTTCCACATGGAAGGTTAGTTAAGAAGGTTCAGTCGTTAGGTATTAATGCTGGAGTAATAAAATGGATTCAACAGTGGCTAGATGGGAGATGCCAGAGAGTAGTGGTGGATAATTGTTTATTGGGATGGAGGCTGGTGACTAGCGGGGTGCCTCAGGGATCTGTTTTGGGCCCAATGTTGTTTGTAATATACATAAATGATCTGTATGATGGGGTGGTAAATTGGATTAGTAAGTATGCCGATGATACTAAGGTAGGAGGTGTTGTGGATAATGAGGTGGGTTTTCAAAGCTTGCAGGGAGATTTATGCCGGTTAGAAGAATGGGCTGAACGTTGGCAGATGGAGTTTAATGCTGAGAAGTGAGAGGAATAATCCAAATAGAACATACAGGGTAAATGGTAGGGCATTGAGGAATGCAGTGGAACAGAAAGATCTAGGAATAACAGTGCATAGTTCCCTGAAGGTGGAGTCTCATGTAGATAGGATGGTGAAGAAGGCTTTTGGAAGGCTGGCCTTTATAAATCAGAACATTGAGTACAGAAGTTGGGATGTAATGCTAAAGTTGTACAAGGCATTGGTAAGGCCAAATTTAGAATATTGTGTGCAGTTCTGGTCACCAAATCATAGGAAAGATATCAATAAATTAGGGAGAGTGCAGAGACGATTTACTAGGATGTTACCTGGGTTTCAGCACTTAAGTTACAGAGAAAGGTTGAACAAGTTAGGTCTCTATTCATTGGAGTGTAGAAGGTTGAGGGGGGATTTGATCGAGGTATTTAAAATTTTGAGAGGGATAGATAGAGTTGACGTGAATAGGCTGTTTCCATTGAGAGTAGGGGAGATTCAAACGAGAGGACATGATTTGAGAGTTAGGGGGCAGAAGTTTAAGGGAAACACGAGGGGGTATTTCTTTACTCAGAGAGTGATAGCTGTGTGGAATGAGCTTCCTGTAGAAGTAGTAGAGGCCAGTTCAGTTGTGTCATTTAAGGTAAAATTGGATAGGTATATGGACAGGAAAGGAGTGGAGGGTTATGGGCTGAGTGCGGGTAGGTGGGACTAGGTGAGATTAAGAGTTCGGCACGGACTAGGAGGGCCGAGATGGCCTGTTTCCGTGCTGTGATTGTTATATGGTCATATGGTTATACGTATGAGTTACATGTATTGTGCTGTACAAATTGGTCCAGAGGAAGGTTGGTTTGTTTGGCGGTATAGATGTTTACAGTTGAATGATAACAAATTTACCTTGAACTTAAAACAAAGAACCTAGTTATCCTCAGTTGCTTTCTGTGGGACCTTGTTATGAGCAAGCCACATGCTGCATTTTCCATCTTTACGATTGCAATTACACTTTGGTGATTATGAAGCTTTCCAGGGTGACTCTATAAAATCTTCATCCCTCCTAATTTTTATGTCATCCTGCAATAAATCTAAGCCTTTCACTTAAAAATATCTCAATAGAATAGGGAGAAGTGACATAATTGACTGCTGATTGATCCCTTCTCAAAGATCATGTGACCTTGTTTACATCGACTGAAGAATATCAGAGACCCAAGAGGGTAGCAAGCTGCTCCCAGGGTGGTTGGATATCTGATAAACTTCGTCTCCTTTCACTGGGACATTCAGATGAATCTTAAAATGCTGGGAGTCAAAACTTAGTCTCAAGGATGTCAAGAGAAATCTTATTAGTCGTTACAATTTTAAACTGATGTCACCATGGGGAAGGCGGAAGCTACTTTAATAGTAACTTACAAAAGGTAATTGGAAAACGAAGTGACAATCAGAAAAGTACTGCTATATAAAATGTCAGAGAGACAATTAACTGGGGAAATCTACCAAGCATGGTGAGCATATGGATTCTCTTGCTATGTGGTTTGATAAGCCGCTCCTGCTCATTTGTGGTCAACACATGTACAGCTCAAAAAAGTATCTGGTTTGAAATGTCATTGCTTACCTTTGCGTACAAGTAAGACTCATTAACTGGAGCCTTGGTTGAAATCATGGTGCTGCAAAATGCCTGGAAATAAATAATAAACATTGTACTACAACTTCTTATTTATTTATTTATAGAGATACAATAGGACCTTCCGGTCCTTAAGCCATGCTGCCCAGCAATCCCCGATTTAATCCTAGCCTAATTTACAATGGCCAATTAACCTACCAACCAGTAGGTCTTTGGATTGTGGGAGGAAACCGGAACACCTGGAGGTAATGTTCCCTTTAAGGTGTGCACGTGCGCACATCTTTTGCTACTGGTGCACAAAGGAATTTAAACTGCGCTTTACTTCATTGGCATGTTAAGTATACTTCACGATCATACAATATCGCATTTCCTTTTCCAGTTTTTGATGTGGCTGGTGCTGACAACATTGAGTTTGTGATGACTTGTCTGCAGATTTTAGAGCTGGGTTTCTTATACTGTTTTTATTGAAGAAATTATTCAGTGTGCACATGTTGTAATTGGGCAAAAAAATTGCACAAGACTTTTATGCACACTGGTCACTATAAACTGAAAGGAACATTGCCTGGAGGAAACCCATGCAGTCACGGGGAGAACATACAAACTCCTTACAGGTAGTCGCAGTATTTGAACCCGGGTCACTGGTACAGTATTGTGCTAACCACTACGCTACCCTGCAAACTTTGCAAAGCAACTTGATTCTAGGGCCCCACAGTATTGACTAAGAGAAACATTGGGTTTAGGTAGACATGGTTGGACAGGAATAGCCCCCAGTTTTGGACATTGTGACACCTACTTAACAGTGGGACAGTTTCCATCCAACCTGTGCCAGCTTCACTGCTAAATTCATTATGCATTTTTGGTTAAAGCTGTTCCGGGCAGATGACTAAACACAAATTACATTTCTTACATACAGGTCTGTTCAGAGGAGACCCGTGTTAGGGCCCCTTTGCTCATAACAGGGATGCCTTCATCTTAGCTGATAATACCCAGATGTAAATTTGCCCCAGACAACATTAAACGGATCATAGTTGGCCACTACCAAAGATGTAAGTTTCTTAAACAAAAATGGACAAATGTGAAGCTGTGGAAACAGGAACCAGCTAATCTCTGACCCTAAAACTGTTGTCAGCGCCCCAGTTAGACTCAGCAGTACTAACACTTCCCTGTCTACAACACAGTGTGCACAGTGAAGCAGCTAATGAAGTCTCCATTTTTATAGACGTCCGTATGGCAATTTTCTCTGCAAACAGAATATATTTAGAAAACAAATCATGCAGTACAGTAACCATGCCTCCATAGTGTTGTAATAAAGGGCATCAAAAACACGTCTTATAAGAAGGAACATCTACAAAAAGTGGAAGAGGGAGGAAACTAGTTCATTTATATGCATTTAATAATTTTATGCAATCTCTTTTGTATATAGAGGTGTTCGTAAGTTTTTAAACCTTGGTCAGCCTCTTGCCTCAACATAGCCAACGAAAACTGATGTTCTCTTTGCTGGACAGCTTGCTGGAAATATAGACACTGACTACTTACCTGCTTTATGTGTAAGTGTGTATACTTGTTCTGGGGCAGGATTTATTCCCATATGTATATAGTTCCTCAGGCTTCTGCTTCATTGAGTTTCATTCCACATACCGTGTGCTTAGAATTTTGTACGAAACCCACTCTACTTTGTGGTGTATGTGGAAAGCCCAGTTACACTGATCAACTAAGAATCAAAAGACAGTTCAAAGTCCCAGGAAGTATAAAGTTCTCTTTATTGGGGTGAATTTACAAGTAAGGTTGGCCATCCAGTGGATTTCACTGTAGATTCTTGAATGAAAGGATTCTCTTTTGTAATAATTAACAAATTTCCTATAGTTAATTTTGTAAATAACATGCCCGTGGAAACAAATATGAGGAAGCTTTAAGTCACAGCTGCCAGTCTTTGGAGAGTTAGTCACCCTGCTGTTGGGGCTACTATAACTGGCTTCACTGGCCCCTGGATTAGGGAAGAGAAAATCCATTCCGGTTCTTGCTCCAGGAATTTATGAATCCATGTTGGAAATAGTGTGCCTAGATGGCGGATCATGAGATGACTAAATGGATTACTGATTCTCACAGCCCATCCTAACATGGAAAAATACAGGTGGAGACAATATGAAGGAAAACACTCTATACTGGAGGCCTGTGCCTTAAGCTTTATTACATAGTATTTTAAAGTAATGACAATAGACAATTCAATCACTAACCTCTGCTGGCACTAATGGCCCAGAGGAGCTTCTCATTAACACAGCCACTTTTCCTTCCCTTCATTTAGTTTTCCTTCAACTGAACTCACATATTCGGCACAATGACCTCTCGTGTATTTTTTGCACATTTTCCTCCCTCTCTAAAGTTCAAAGTAAGTTTATTATCAAAGTACATTTACGTCGCTACATAAAATCCTGAGATTCATTTTCATGCGGGCATACTCAATAAACCTATAGAATAATAACCATAACAGAATCGATGAAAGACAGCACAGACTTGGGTGTTCAATCAGTGTGCAAAAGGCATACAAAAAGATAGGAAATGTAAAATAAATAAATAAGCAATAAATATTGAGAATTTCAATATTCTCTAGGTAATATCCTGAATTCCCAATCATATTTGGAAGTAATTAACTTCCTGATTCTCAATTCTGGATTCCTCATTTGAAAAAACTATTAGGATTTGAAAAAGTAAAAATCATTTTCCCTCAAAATACACAATTACTGCTCTCCCAGCTCCTCAATATCTCCCTATCAACCTACCTCTGAGGTGATCTTTGCAGCCATCTTCATGAGTTCAATTTCAGTGTCTGACTTGATAAGTCGCAGATATTGAACAAGAGTCCGAACCGGTTTGACTACATTCTTGCTCTCAGACTTAGTGTCTACAAGGGGCTGCAGATAGTCTGTATGTAGCACTGAATGGATCGAAGGTTCATTGTCGTACCACAGCATCCACCCTTCATCTAAAGAAGAAATGGCAAGGGAGGTGGGCAAAATTCATCAATCAGTACAATATCAAGAAAATGAGATAAATACTTGGAGTAAAAATCTGCAGTAGATGGGGCAAGTTAAGGATTGGAAATGACTGAATTTATTTTTCCAAAGAGCCGTCATGCACTCAGTGGAGAAATAAGACCACAAGACATAGGAGCAGAATTAGTCCATTCGGCTCGAGTCTGCTCCACCATTCGATCTTGGCTGGTTTATTTTCCCTTGCAACCCCATCCTCCTGCCTTCTCTCTGTAATCTTTGACACCCTAACTAATCAATAATCTATCAACCACTAGAATCAGGTTTATTATCACCAGCTATCTGTGGCAATGAATTCCATAGATTTATCACCTTCTGACTAAAGAAATTTCCCCTCATCTCTATCTGAAGGGGTACCCTTCTACCCTGAGGCTGTAAGCTCTAATCCTAAACTCTCACTAATGGAAACATTCTCTCCATGTCCACTCTGTCTAGGCTTTCAATATTCGGCAGGTCTGTCCTCTGAACTCCAGCGCATACTGGTCCATAACCATCCAACTCTCCTCAGAGGTTAACCCTTTCATTTTCAGAATGATTCTCCTAAACTGCTTCTGGATCTTCTCCCAAGCTTTCTTAGCAGATCCTAAACTGCTCGCAATACTTCAAATGTCTGACTATTTATATTCTAGTCCTCTTGAAATGAACGTTAATACTACACTTGCCTTCTCACCACTGACTCAACTTGCAAATTAACCTTAAGGAAATCATGCACTAGGACTACCAGTTCCCTTTGTACCTCCAATTTCTGAACTTGCTTCCCATTTAGAAAATAGTCTATGCCTTTATTTCTCTAACCAAAGTGCAGGACCATACACTTCCCTACACAATATTCCATCTGTCAGGTCTTTGCTCATTCTCCTAATTTCTCCTTCTGCAGTTTCCCTGCTTCCTCAAGACTACCTACCCCTCTATCGATCTTTCTATCATCCACAAAGCCGTCAATTCCGTCCTCCAGATAGCCTCCTTCACTGTTGTATCATATAATTCAATGATATTACATTACACCTTTTGTTTGATATTTATCAAATATTATTTGACACTAAATTGTATGAGGAGATAAAATGTGGGATTAGTGGCATTCAGGTGGATATAGGTTTGAGGTTACATTTCCTTGCAAGGTTCTATCTTGCATCCACCACAGCTGAAAGCACCAACTCATCAATAGCTGATTGTTTCCTTTCCTGTGGAATTAACAACTCCACTCCCCCGACACTGTTTAGTCTGCTGGATAACAGGTCACATGACTACATACTTAGCCAGGCATAGGAACTGAATGTGCTGGAGGATACAGTTTTGTAGAGGTCCTTCGAGCTGCACTACCCAGCAACCCCATTTTAACCCTAACTTAGACACAGGACAAATTGCAATGACCACTTAACCTACCCGGTGAAAAACCCACGCATTCCACCAGGAGGACACACAGAGACTCCTACAGAGGACGACAGGACTGAACTCTTACGCCCTGAACTGTAACAGCATCATGCCTTCCGCTACATTACCATGGTGCCCATGTTGGGAACCGAATACTGCATGGATCAAGCAGCATCTTTGAAAAAGAAATTCTTCATTTGCTATTTTCACTACTTGTCGATTCAGAGCCACAGCAACAACCGTAAACTTCTCCCTCACCCAAAATGAACCAAAGATATACTGTATGAATGATCACATTGCACAGGAGGCTGTCTTTTGGGCTTCCACGCCTGTGTTTGCACTCAAATCTCCATTTCCCCTCCTCTTTCCCCGTAATCCAGTAAAGTTCTAAGCAAAGGCACTGATAACCCCCGCCCACTCCTGCCAATTATCTAGTTCATGAACTCTGGTTAAAGACAATTCTGTAAAGTTGATACCATTTCTCATAATATATATGCCTTATAATTTTAAAGCGAAGTCAGTAAACGTTCCCCTAACTGCTTCTGCTCTCCGGAGAAACCTTTCCCCTGATACCATTCTACTTAAACTCATTTGCACCATTTAGGTCTTTTATATAACCAAATTTCAGACTTTATCTTCAAGAACTCATCAACCAAAGCTCAAAATTAGCATAATCAGCTTTTTCATCTTCTGGAGATTCGTTCAGTTTTGCCTAGCCCAAGCCCCTGTACAACACGCTTTGACAAAAGGTCAGACCCGGGTCCTTTCTAGTAAGCTTGAGGAATGTTTTGCACTGAGCTGTCCCAGGCCAGAAACAGCAAAGGAGAGATGTCGAGCTCCTCTACATTGTCTCACGTTACTCTGTGTTTCACCTTCTGGACAACACCCTAGTGTGACACAGTTGCATTTCATTACAACAGTGGTTCCCAACTTCTTTTATGCCATGGACCTCAGGTTGGGAACAATTCCTGTTGTTTTGTTGCACAAAACCATCAATCCATTTCTTTGCACTCTACATCTGTGAAAGCACAATGTTAACCTACCTTTAAACTTCTGCATATATTGCCGGAAATCCTCCGTGTTATAGGCCTCATCCACCCCAGTAAGAGCAACAGCACCATCTATCCCAGAGCGTGGGCCATCCCATAGCTCTCGGTTCTGGTCCCTCCTTGGCACGAACAGGACAGCCTTATGAGAAGGCAGGCTCATTCCGGGAACACTGTGGAGCACCAGGACGCTGTCTGGCTCTTGAAAACCACAGAGGTAGAGAAAGTTGGTGTTCTGGTGGAATGTAAATGGGATGTCATTTGTCATGTAGTAAGTGGGATGGGACAGCAGAATGATGGCATGGTCGGAGGCTCCCAGGGTCTTGGCTTCTTTCTGGACTAGACTGAGTAGTTTGTGCCGACGCAGTGCATATTCTATCTGTGTCAACCTGGGAGTGACCTCGCCTGTAAATGAAGCAAAAAAGCAGAACAGCATGAACTTCCAGTACTGGCCCACCCGCCCCCTCGTTCACCACTCCCCATCTCCTTTTCCCTCTCTCACCTTATCTCCTTGCTACCCATCGCCTCCCTCTGGTGCTCCTCCCCACTTTTCTTTCTTCCATCTCCTTCTATCCTCACCTATCAAGACTCCCCTTTCTCCATCCCTGTATCTTTTTCACCAACTTCCCAGCTCTTTACTTCATCCTTCTCCCTACTGGTTTCACCTATCACCTTGTGTTTCTCTCTTCCCTCCCCCACCTTTTAAATCCACTCATCTTTTTATCGCCACTACTGCTGAAGAGTCTCGGCCTGAAATGTCGACTGTTTACTCTTTTCCATAGATGCCCCCTGGCCTGCTGAGTTCCTCCAGCATCTTATGTGTGTTTCGCTTGGATTTCCAGCAATTGTAGATTTTGTCTTGTTTCAGAAATACAGAAATTTTTTTTTTTGATACAATACAACTTCCTGCTGAAGTTAGCACAGAGTGAGAGCCAGCTGATGTAAAACAAATGTCAGCATGGACCAGTTTGATCAAACGATCTGTTTGTACATTTATGTAATTTCATAATCCATCCTTCACTGCAACTTTCTATTGTTATATGCTATATTGTAGAAAAACAGGAATTGCCTCTCTAAATCTAAGTTCCATTTTAAAACATGATAGTTTGAGTCTTTGAATATCAATCATGCTTACAGTCTCTTCATTTAATATTAAATATTTACTGTGGCCAGCTCTACAGTGCAGACGTACCCACTAAGAGTAAGAACAAAACCTGTCCACTTGCAGTTGACAAGGACAACTCTTAGCCTCAAAATTTGACCTGGGATCCTAACTACTAGCCTAGGGATGATGGTGAATAAAGCCCAGAATAGAACTTCATAATTTATCACATTTAGTAAAAGACAATCCAATACAAACAATAAATGCAAGAGAAGTCACAAAGTCCATAGAAGTTGTATACTGTACATGTTCTCCGATATTAAATGGAACTATTGAAAAGTGAGCTTCAATAATACTTCCCCTGGTGTAGGAGCCATGTTTTCTGTGTTGTGTGTTTATTATGTGTAACTAGTCACATCAGTCGGAGTGTGGTAAAAGTGAAGGGGATAAGTTACCTATTCATGCTTACTTCATGGCAGTTTGCAGCTTGGGACCACGGACGTCATATCTTTGCTGACCACTGAGGTAATGCTCGACAATGCTCAATTGTATGTTTGCTATTTGCGAAATAAGGAATTCAACTCTTTGGGGCAATCACTGGAGCTTTGGGCGTGTCACGCAAGTATAACGACTCTGTGGTGGGGGGGGGGGGGGTCGCAGGCTGACGGCAATTGTTTCGATTTGGTTTTGGTTCAATTACCTGGCAACACGTTTGAAGGCACTACGGTAATTCCTAAGGGTGTAGTCCTACAAAGCAAAATCCAGTTCTCTGTAAGTCCAATTATTCAAAGTACTCAGATATCCTTCCCCCAGGACCACAAGACTGAAATCAGCGATAAAACTATAGAAGCACCAAGAGAATTATCTCAGCCAGACCTTGTGGGCTTGACTGTTTGATGTGGAAAAACCCCAGGAAACACATTCATCAAATCAGTTTTTTTCACAAACCTGTTCGGAGGAGATGGGGGTGCGTGAAGGGACTAGGCTGCCCTAGGTAACGTGTGGGGAGGTTCTTTTGCCCGGATGGCATGATGGAAAATCTTCTGTAGAGGCAGTTTGCACATCCTAAAGAACAGAAAGTATAAAGAGCCATTAAACTGCATTGGAATGACTAAGGTTTGTGATTCTATGCTCTTACTTTGTTCGTACACATTCACCAGCACTTAAAAACAATTATTGTATTTATTTTTTTCTGGTACAACAGAACTTTATCACAAGAAGAAAAGGATATAAACTTAAATTTGTTTTACAGGATTACCAAACTCTTTGGACGGTGAAGAGGAAGGGGATTTTGATAAAACTCTACAGTCCATTCATAGGAACACCCTGAAGCTCTAATTTTGCACATGGCTGGTTGACCCCAAGACAAATCCCGAACCAGCAAGTAATGACTGGATTTGCACCTCCAAGATTAGCTCTGCACGACATCAGAAGGATTTGGACACATTGTTGTTAAGCCACTAATGCAAAACCTTGAGTTATCAAAAGCCAATAGTTGCATTCAAGGAACAGTATTCCGGACAATAACACTAAAGATATAGAAAGAAGTGAAACAGTATGCCATACTATCAAACTTCTTGAAATCTATTTTCATGTAATTGAAATTAGTTCCTCTGGCATATCTAGAGTTTCTGTTTCAGAAGGGCTGACAAAATCAGTCATGCCAGGCAGTAATCCAAGCAATGATTTTTACAAAATTGTTTTTATAAAAAAATATAAAAATTTCCATTCAGTACATAATAGGAGCAAATAGTGTCACAGTAGGATATTGAGTTGGAGAAACCAGATACAAAGTTTTGAAATTACATCCACATCATGTGGTGGAAAGCCAAGATTAAAATTTCCATTTGTTTCTGTCAAAACTTCATTTCATTGTCACATTTTTCCTTGATAAATGTCACCAGCTCTGACTTACTCCTTTATCACCCTTTCACTCCGCTCATTCATTTTTTATGATTTAATATCTCCCATTCTTCACTTTGTATTCTTTCCATTCTTTTTCTGCACCTGAACATTTGTTTAACTCTAACATTTCTGAGTCATTATCAAAAAGTCAACAGCCCAGAATGTTGTTTCTTACTCTATAGATGCAGACAGATCCTCTGGGCATTTTCTCCTCTATTTTCCCCATCTATGGTATCCACAGCCTCCTCCACCATCAGGATCTTGAACCCGAGGAACACAGAGGAAACCAGAGACTCTTCTTATCATTGAACTGTTCCCACAACCCTATGGACTTACTTTCAAGGACTCTTCCATCTCATGTTTGTGATATTTATTTGTTTTCTTTCTCTTTGTATTTGCACTGTTTGGTGTCTTTTGCACACTATTGGTGCAGTTGTTCATTGATTCTATTATGGTTATTGGATTTATTGAGTATGCCCTCAAGAAAACATGGTAGTCTAATGGTCGGCACAATGCTTTACAGGTGAACAGGGTTCAACTCCTGCCTCTGCCCGTGAGGAGTTTGTACGTTCTCCCTGTGACCACATGGGTTTCCTCCGGGTGCTCCGGTTTCCTCCCAGTCCGAAGGTTGGTAGGTTAATTGGTCATTGTACATCGTCCTGTGATTAGGCTGATTAAATCGGGGGTTTGCTGGGCAGCATGGCTTGAAGGGCCAGAAGGGCCCATTACGTACTGTATCTCAATAAAGTAAATAAATAACTTTCATAGTTGTGTATGGTGACATACATGTACTTCGATAATTTTAAATTTACTTAATTTTGCATTTGGACCCCTTCATCTTCTGTATTTGCAAGTATTTTATTGTGATGTCTGTTACTGAGAGAAAGTTAAGAGAAATTAAAATTTTTAAAATTAAAAGGGAAAAAGCTCCATAGATTGGGCAGCAACAATTAGTAGGAAATCAGTGTCAACATTCAGATCAGGGACTGCTCAAAAGTACTTGTAATTGACTTTTTATGACCACCCCCCCCATCTCAATCAGACCATGAAGGATGTTACAACCTGTATTAGCCACCATTATCATAATGCCTTATGTCATACGTACTGTGAAGCCACTTCAACTCAGTGAGTCTATACTGTTAAAAAGAGCTACTTTATTGCCCCTAAAGGAAATTATAGTGTCATAGTAGGATCACAAGTCACAGATACACAAATATTAGAAGAGAAACTACCCATTTCCTGCTATTTTTCCTCTGTAACTTAAGTTTCCCCTGATTCCTGTCAACTCCCCTTCCCCCTCCTCCCAGGTTCTACCACTTACAAACTTTTGGGGCAATTTACAGCAGCCGATCATTGTGACACGAGAGGAAACTTAACGCACGGTCAGAGAGAAAAGAAAGAGACAACACCCAACGTCAGGATTGAACCTGGGCGTCCGGACAGCAACTCTAGCAGACTTCCATCCCCCCCCCCCCCAAGCAAATTCTACATCTTACATTCACGCTGTTTCGAGCAGCCAATTAACCGAGCGCCACGGCCTCTCTGGATTAGAGTCCACAGGCCATTTGGCCCTGTGCTGAACTACTAGCCTTCATGCGGACCTTCCGCGCTCCGGTTGCGGGAGGCAACCAGACGGTCACAGGGGCAACACTGGCAGCACCCGAGGTTGGTCACGATCGACCCCCCCCGGCGGGCCACTCGGTCTCTATGGAGTCGACGTTTGGGGTACTGAAGCCGCGTCTTTATCAAGCGTGCAGGCTTCCCTAGGTTGCAGCAGCCCTTTTTAGCTGAGAAAGCTGCAAGTTTTGACACTGACTCCCGGATTTATCCCCAGCGCCAGTCCTCGGGCTGGGCTCCATGCACGGAGCTGCCTCCTCAACAGACATTATCATCAGAGAATCTAACCTCGAATCCTGAGACTCTTTATAGCCGAGCCGAGGTTTATTACTGTTTGGGGAACCATTGTTAAGCTTTATTTATAACTCCTTAGATATAAAAATCAAGGTAAACAATCTCCACACATTCCCCACGCGGCCCGGTGCACCGGAATGTTTTCTCCTCGGCCTTCTTCGGCCGGGGCGCGTTGCCGTGACGTCACCGCACCCCACTCTCACGTCCATTGGTCAGGGATTACGCCATGCTGAGTGGCTATTGGCTGCTCCGGAGGTCACGGAAGGTCAGCAGTCACGAGTCAGCCAGCGGGGTGTCCGGGCCCCTGCCGATCATTAAATGACTTGTTAAAAAATTCCGCGGCGCCCATTCTCCGCCGCGTTTTGCTGCCGATTTCACCGCGCCGCCGCCAAAAATAAACGGCGGGTGCCGGGCTGCAGTTCGGCCGGCCTCGGGGTGGGCGGACTGCCGACGTCGGAGCGGGCAGCGGGCGGGAAAGCAAGTTCGAGAAGCTTCGGCGGAGAAAGTGCACGGAGGGCTGCGCGCGGACGTGGAGGGAGGCGAAGGGGAGAGCGGCGGCATGGACCCGCAGAAACTCCGCGATCTCGGCGCCTTTGTGCAGTACTGCAAGGGGAACCCGAAGGTGCTGCACACGGCCGAGCTGCGCTTCTTCAAGGACTGGCTGGAGAGGTGAGGGCAATAACGGGGGCGGGGGAACAGGCAGAGTTCAGCATTCAATGTCTTCCCCCCCCCCACAAGAAGCAGGAGTTAGCCTTTCAGCTCCTCGTGCCGTTTAGTTGGACCGTATCATTAATCTAATAATTTTCCTCATTTCTTTAATACCCCCCCCCCCCGCGAAAGGGGCTGGATTGAAAGGGTTTAGCCCCCACACCCCCTTTGGGTATGCAGAGAACTGCAAACATTCAGACTCAGCTTTACTACATCCGACATATGACTTGAGATGTGTTGTGGCAGTAGTGCGAGGTGGAACTACTAAGTTGCAGTAAGTAGCGTCAAATGGTCAGGGGGTGTTCGTGGACCTTTCAGAACTCGGGTGGGGTTGGGGGGGAGGAACGTTGAGCGGGAGTTTTTCAGGCTCCTCTAACTCCCTTGTAGTGTTACTGAGGAGAGGCAATGGATGGTGATCCACGGTGATGCCCTGAATGATGGGTGTTACCTTCGTGAGGTGCCGCCTGTTGAAGATGCCCGCTGAGTCGACAACCCTGTGGGTTGGAGTCTCTGTACCGGGCAGTGATGCAGCCGGTTCAAACGCTCTCCACTGTACATCTGTGTAAATTTGCCGGAGGCTTTGATGTACTAAATCTGCTCAAGCCTCTGGTGTGCCTTCTTCGTGAGTTCATCCATTTGTTGTGCCCAGGATGTCAACATCTTCTGAGATGCTGACGTCCAGCAAATTTCTTCCTTTGTACTGAATGGCTAATGGCAGTTTTAAAACTGACCGTCGGATCAATGCACCTGCCAGGGAAAATATCAATCCTGTGGGTTGTAATGATATCGCCTCTCTATTTTCTGAACCTAAGCTAGTCTGCTTTATTCATCTCTTCGTGCACTAAGCTGTGTATCTATCTGGTGAATTTTAGCTGCATTCTCTCTGGTGCAAGTTTACCTGTACCAAACATTAACGATGCCAACATGTACACCATTTAACTCTCCAGTTTCCAGGAGGTTTCCTTGGAGAGATGGGAAATATTTATTTAATTTCTCTGCCATTTCCTCCTCCCCAATATTATTTCCCTGGTCCAAGTATATAAAGGAGTCCTGCCTCTCATCCTGGATCCTCCTACCCTGAGAAAAAGAATGACTAATTTGCACTCAGAATTTTATAAGGTTACTCCTCAGGCTCCTATGTTCTAGAGAGAATAAACCCATGATATCTAATCTCTCATAGCCACAGTCCTCCATTCCAGGCAATGTCATTGTGAATATCTTCTGGATGTTTTATTGCTGCCGCATCCTATTTTTGGCAACCGTAACTGTGCACACGACTCCCAGTGTGTCCAGCTGATGTTTGTACAGCTGCAATGTGACATCCCAACTCATGTAAGCAAGGCCTTGGCCCATGGAGGAAAGCATACCAACTGCCTCTCTTCACTACCTTATCCACCTGTCTCAGCTCTTTCAGGGAGCCATGAGCTTGAACTCCAAGGTCTGAATGAGATATCTTATTTGTCCTTGCAGAATTTGACCTCTCAGCATGCTCTTATTTGGATTTAATTGTATGTGCCATACCCGTACCCAACTTGCTGTTTGATCTATGTCTTGATGTATACTTGGATAACTTCAATAACCCACAGTTCCACCAATTTTGCATTGTCTGCAAATTTGATAATCAAATCATCTGCGTTCTCATCCAATTCATCTGTATATTACTAACAATTTGGGTCTCTGTATTTTGCGAGGGATATGAAGGCATTGGAGAGAGTTCAGAGAAGGGTGACCAGACTCATTCCAGGTCTGCTTTGTAGAAAGATTGAAAGAATTAAACCTTTTTGGCATATGTATACATAGAATGAGGGGAGACATGATAGAAGTGTTCAATCATTAAGGAAATAAATAAGGGTATAAGTCAGCTGCTACTTGAAAACTATCAATGAGGACACAGGGCCATTGGTAGAGACTGGTTAAAGGGAGATTTTAGACGAACATCAGGAAGCATTTCTTTACACGGAGTTGTGGATGCATGGAACAAACTAATTGGCTGTGTAGTTCAACACACTATGTGAATGGGAACTTGGGCCGAATGGCCTGTTTTTGTCAGAAGCTTTCTAATGTTCTAACAAAGATCTCAGCACCTGTCCCTGCAGCATATCACTCGTTACAGACTTACAGCCAAAAAAAAATTCATCCACCAGTACTCTTTGTGTCAAAAGCTAATTGTGGATCCAGTTTGTCAACTTTAACCTTCTGGGCTAGCATACCACTGGGATCTTGTCAAAAGCCTTACATACACTTGAAACGCACATACACTACTTTCATCAATTTTCCTAGTTCCTCAAATCAAAAATTCATATTTATGAGATAGGATCTCCCTTGTACAAAGCCAGATTAACTCACCTAATCTGTCCACGCCCCTCAGAATCTTTCCCAACACCTCCTGCCACTAGAAGTTGTATCAGGTGCACTTCCGGAAAGAAACGGTTAAAAGTTTCAAGTGGTATTTTATCAGAGTCCCATGAAGTTTTGCAAAACAACGGCCAGTAAGCATTGTATGAACTGGCAGATTTGCATCCGGAATTGAGTCAGAGTAACTGATAATACAAATCTAAACATTGATAGGTGTATTAAGGGCTAAAACTGGTCTCTTATTTTTATTAGGCCTTGTTATCATTGTTTGATTCTTTCTTTAGTCGGTAGAATCAGCATTTATCCAGAAGCATTGGGAAGGAATGTATCTTACTACAGGCAATCTGGGGGCATCACTGAGAAAATGTAACCAAAGTATAACTACTTCGGTTGCTTCACGTCCCTTATTATGGCTTCAGTTAGCAAAAATCTAACCACGTTGGATCTAAAATTCACAATAATGTTGGTTGTAGAGCAGGTCAAATCTTTAACTTGGTTTCCGCCCTTTTTTCTTTACTAAATGCGTCAGCTGATAAATAGCAAGTCAGACCTGTTTATTGCCACGGAACTTTTGCTCAAGTCATTCTTTAATCTTCTAAGCTCCAGATAACTATGTCTCTGTTTAAGTTCCCATTTGGTTTCAAAATGTGTACTTGCTCCATGCTGGCTTTAAGTGTGCCCTAACCAGGGCTTTATATAGTCATAATATTTTCTATCAACTATATCCTAATCTTTAAGATAAGAGTGATGATGTTTCAGTAGTCATTGATTCTCCATATGCCAAGAAATCATGGCAAAGTCTCTCCCTCCCCCCAAGCCATCTTTGAACCTTCATTGCTCCTAGTTTTTTTTTGCACAATTTTTAATTTATTCAATATACATATACTGTAATTGATTTATTCACTTATTATTCTTATTCTATATTATGTGTTGCGTTGAACTGCTTTGCTGCTGCCAAGTTAACAAATTCCACAGCACATGCTGGTGGGAATAATTCTGATTCAGTGCGGTTCAATGCACATATGACAAAAGATAATCATTTATTAATGTTTTCACCAATTGATCACTGATTATTGATGATTAGTTCGACCATTGGGCATTGTCGCGCGCAATTTACTCCTTCAGATTGATTTGTAATGATTGATTGTCGATGATCTCTAACTATCGAGCATTGATTATTTGCCATTTGCAAGATGTTGTTGAGTCGTACCCATTAATGATCATTACTAAGCATTTTCACGACAATTTACCGGTAATTGATCATGTCTAAACAAAGATCGGTATTTTACCGATTATTAGAGATCCCACCTACTGATTACAAATTATTTACCGAATATTGACAAATAGGTTTCAATAATAAAGTCAGTAAAATGCATGCAATAGACATTATTTTTCTTAACCCATTGTTTCCTGCTAACAGGAGATCTGCTCCTAGTTTTTAACACAGGAGTGCTTTCTAAATCTGGGGTTCCCAATCTGGGGTCCACAGACCCCTCAGTTAATGGTAGGGGGTTCCATGGCATTAAAACTGTTGGGAACCCCTGCTCTAAATTGTAATCTACAGGATGGCTGTTCTGATTATTGGTTAATTATATTAATTTGCCATATTTTTGTATCCTTTGATTATTTTGTTAATATCACTTTGCAGTTTCCTCTACAGTGACTACCTTCAGTGATCAATGTACTTGGATTTGCACAGTTAGCATTGGGCCTTCTGAAGACCATGTTGATCAGAAAACTTTAAGAATTAGAATGTAGGCACTGCTATGACGGTTTGAGACAGCTTACTGCATTAAAGAAGCCATATAAATGTAAATAGCTCGGACTTATCAATATTTGGCTCATTCTATGGTCCAGTATCCTTTCCTCCTCCCAATTTTTAAATCATCTTTTGGGTGGGGGGGTATAGAAGAAGTGAAGAAAGTAATGGGGTCCCTTTACCCTGTTCCCACATTTAATTTGGGGTCTTCATTCTGTAAATCCTTTGACTATATGTGTAAAATTTCCTTTAATATGAGTAAGCAACAATGGCCATTTAAGAAAGTATCTGTAACATATCCAGCTATGCAAAAAAAATACTTTTACTCTTCTGGCTGGCCAATGGCTGAATCTATGACCCTTCCTTGTTTCTGGACACTCGAATTAAGGAAGGTAAATCCCCAATATCTTATTATCTCTCCTGTCAGTCCTGTTCGGTATTTTGTAATTTTAACTTCACCATTGCCTATTCTATTGTACAGAGAGAATTTACAAGGTTGCTGCCCAAGCTGGAGGACCTGAGTTTTCAGGAAAGGTTGAATAAGGGTTAAGGGTGAAAGGTGAAATGTTTAAGGGAACTTGAGGGGAAACTCACTCAAAAGGTTTGTGAGTGTAGAACGAGCTGTCAGATGTAATTTTGATTTCAACTTTTGAGAAGTTTGTATAAATACGTGATGTAGATGCAGGTCAACAGGTGGGACTAGGCAATTTAATGGTTTGGCATGGACTAGATGGGCCAAAGGGCCTATTTCTGTGTAGTAGTTTTCTATGACTATTTACTGTCTGCCTCCCATTAGCATTTCAGCTGAATAATTGAAATTTATGTTAACTTTCAGTTGTTATATTTTAAAAATCTTTAAGACCTTTTGTCTTTTTACTTCTAGGCCAGCTGAGCAAATTTAACACCTCAAGTCAAGTCACTTTTTCTTGTCATTTTGACCATAACTGCTGGTACAGTACATAGTAAAAATGAGACGTTTTTTCAGGACCACGGTGTTACAGGACACAGTACAAAAACTAGACTGAACTATGTTTTTAAAAAAAACTACACTAGACTACAGACCTACCCAGGACTGCATAAAGAGCAAAAAACAGTGCAGGCATTACAATAAATAATAAACAAGACAATAGGGCAGTAAGGTGTCAGTCCAGGCTCTGGGTATTGAGTAGTCTGATAGCTTGGAGGAAGAAACTGTTACATAGTCTGGACATGAGAGCCCGAATACTTCAGTGCCTTTTCCCAGACGGTAGGAGGGAGAAGACTCTGTATGAGGGGTGTGCGTGGGGTTCTTCATAATGCTGTATGCTTTGCAGATGCAGCGTGTAGTGTAAATGTTCGTAATGGCAGGAACAGAGACCCCTCTGATCTCCTAGGCGTTTATTATTTCAGTGTAATTTGCCACTTTATGAAAGTTCTCAGAAGTGAAATGACTATTTAGACGATGGAGATAATTTGAAGTTTTTGGACTAATGAACCTGATGCAGTGTGCTGCTAGTGTAAATTTCAGGTCCGTGTTTGTGATCATCTAAATTATGTTGGTTGTCAGTATTGGGCAAAATCTGGAGGTGAATTATTCCTTGGAAAGAAAGACTAGGGTTAGGATTGTGTATCAAGCCATTTTCCTCTGTAATGAGTATGCGGGCTCTTCTAAGAATTGGAGAAAATATTTGCGCTTATAAACTGAATTATATTTGGTGTAGATCGCAAGGAGAGAGCTTGTTCTGAATCAAAACATTAGTAATTTATCTTCAGACGGAAGAGTACGGTTTGTGTTCTGGAAGTTGCTGTAAGAATATATTGCTAAGTTAATTAAATGCATTTAAATTCTTAATAGTCTTTGAAAACGGGTGATGTTTCAAACGGATTACATCTTTGATAAGTGGGTATGGAGTGGAGCCATTGAAGCAGTAGCTTTTCATTAAAAGATTGAAGGCCATTTGCCACTTACACATTGTACAGTGTCATTTCTTGGGCTGTTGGCACAATACATAAATAAAGGATTGTGTGCCTATTTCCCTGAAACATGTTGATTTTGTTTAGCCTATTTGCTGTTCTGGGCACAGTACACTTGATCTTTGTCTTCTGATCTGTCAGTCTAGTTTTGTTTATTTTTGTCTTTTCCTCCATTTCTTGAAATCTTGATCGAATTCAGCCACGTTCTTTTCATGGCTTGAAGTTCAAGCTTATTATTAAAGGATATACACTCAGTGGCCACTTTATTAGGTACAGCTGTACACCTTGTTAATGCAAATACTTAATCAGCCAATCATGTGGCAGTAGCCCAAAGCATAAAAGCATGCAGTTGATTTTTCAGACCAAACATCAGAATTCAATATTGTTTGTCATTTCCAGTACACAAGTGAACAAAATAATTGTTACTCCAGATCTGATGCAGCATAAAAGAAAATACAATATGATAACCTCAGCTCATCAGGCTTCTCCTCAGCTCTCCATACTTAAGAGAAAACAATCCAAGCTTATCCATTTGCAGATTTTCTCATTTGCCAAATTTATTCAACCTAATTATAGCTAATACCCTATAATCCAGGCAGCATTGTGATGAACACCTTCTGCACCCTGTGGCAACATCTGTACTGTAACAGGATGACCAAAATTGTATGCAAGTCTCGAAACACCCTCACCAAAATCCTGTGCAACTGCATTGCGACCTCCTTATACTTTATGCCGCAGCTGATGCAGGTAAACATGGATTTGGATCCCTTTATATTAATGCTTGATAAATTGTGGTTATCTTATTTTTGTATACTTTCCAAATGCCTATTTAAAAAATTACATGCATGCTAACATATGAATTGGGGGGAAAAGATGGGCTGCAGCACCATTTAATGAGACCATGCCTGAGCTGATTGTAATTTCACTTCTGCATTTCACCCCCTTCTCATCAATTACCTTCTAATCTTTTATACCTTTAAAAATGTTTAATGGTTTGGAGTACTGTTGCAAAAGTCTTAGGCACCCTGGATAAAAAAAAATGAATTTTGTTTTAGACATTTATTTTTCTGTCCTCTGTATTAGTATGTCAAATGGAAAAGAGCAAGTTTTAGATTTCCAAATACTCATTTTCAAAAAAATTAATTGTCTTTTGTACTTCGTTAAAGAAAGCAACATAGTGAGTAATAGACCACTTTGTAAATAAAAACTTAATTACTTTGTAGGTGTTTAGCGCAGTGCATGATTAAACAAAGATAACAAACGTGCTAATGTTCAATGACATAATTAGTTGAATGAATTATACTGATTAACTGAAACAGAAATGGGTGTAGAAGGAATCAAACTGGATAACCAAACTAAAAGGTGACTGTGTGGCAGATATGACAGTTTAACCTTCAAATCAGCATAGTAACAAGACACAAGGTGGTCATCCTGCATCAGCAGGATCTCTCCTAAGCAGAAATTTTGTGGGAGACAGGAATGTCAAAAGTCCAAGCTCTTTTGAAGAAGCACAAAGAAATAGGCAAGGTTGAGCACCAAAACTGCAGTGGTTAGCCACGGAAACTGAGTTAAGCAGACGAGCTACATCAAATTGACGTCCCTTTTAAATCGGAAGAATCCAAAACTGCTATCAGCTTTGAACTGACAGGAACCACTGGCACCCAAGTACATTCCTCCACAGTCTGTAGAAGTCTTGTCAGAAGTGGTCTTTATGGAAAAGTTGATGTCAAAAATTGGAAACAAAACCAAAAGACTCACCTGTTTACAAAAACATGAGGACTGGGGTGCTGGACAATGGCAGCAAGAACTCTGGACTAATGAGTCAAAATTTGACATTTTTGGCTCAAACAGGGGGGCAGTTTGTCTGTGGAAGAGCTGTGGAGTGCTAAATGGGCAAGTGTTTGCAGCCAACAGAGAAGCCCAGTGGAGGTTCCCTGGAAGTTTGGGGCTGGATTTCTGTAAATGGAATTGATCTGGTCAGAATTAATGGAATCCTCAATGCTGAGAAGTACAAGCAGGTTCTCATCCGTCGTGCAGTACCATCAGGGAGGCGTCTGACCAGTCCCAACTTCATTCTGCAGCAGTACAAAGACACTGTCAAGGTAATAATCTTCAGTGAAAAGAAGAATGAGGAGTTCTGATGGTACAGATGGTATAGTCTTCACAGAGCCCTGATCTCCGTATCATCGAGGCTGTTTGGGATTACTCAGCGAGGCAGGAGCAAGCAGGACAGTCAAGATCTGCAGAAGAACTGTAGCAAGTTTTCCAAGATGCATGACAGTGCACCTAAGAGACTGATGCAGTTTTAAAGGCAAAGGGTGATCATACCAAATATTGATTTGATTTAGTTTTTTATTATTTACTGCTCTTTATAGTAATTTTTTTTTGAAATTTAAAAACTTTTCATTATTTTTGAAAACATCTTCACTTTTCAGAAATTTTTTACATGTGTCTAAGACTTTTGCAAAGTACTGCATGATCTGAGGTATTTAAGAGCTTCATCCTTTTTTCTTAAATGGGTGCTACTTTATCTTTAAGCAGTAATTCCTTATTCTAGATTCTCCTACGAGTTGAAACAAGCTCTGCCCATCCAGATTGATAGGATTGCTTAGCACCTTGCATATTTCAGTCAGGTCCAGTAAGCTCCAGTGGATACAAGCCTAACCTGCCCATTGTAGTCATATGATGCTGGCTGCTGTGGACAATGGTCACGTCAGTGTAGACTCCCCTCTTATGTGTATCTAGTGAAGAATTATTGCAATCAGCTGTGGCTGATTTTTGTTTGCCCCAAACTATGGTCCTGTTATCAATTTCCTCTGCTATTACTTTACCTATTTCATTTCTGAGCCCAAGTCAAGTGCAATATTTCTGTACTTTGATCTTTTCATTTCAAAGCTAATAGAACCACATCGTTCATGCTTTTCCGCCACTAAATTATACTAGTGTGTTTTATCAGATGGAAGGATCACTGATAGTATTTTTGTGTGTGTAATCTAGCTGCTCTGAATATAACTGCAAGATGTTATTCAATCTGGTTTATGCATAGTGAAATCTAATCGTCTGCATCTGCAGCTTGGCCGTAATGCCATTGGAATGTGGATGCTAATATACTGGCTGGATGTCCAGTTATTAGGTGCTGTTAGATTTAAGCATATCATCCATCAATAGTTGCCTAGCAGACTTGCAGTTAATGAGTAATTTTGTCAAAGAGCTCTTATTTGGATGGAAAAGATAACAATAATGAAAATGAGGTTTTAATTAGCATGGATGAAAAAAATCAACGCAATTAACACAGTTTTAACAGATTGAAGTGAACAACCCAGAAAAGTGATTTACAAAGATTTGTTTAAAATGGTAGACAGGAAGATTGAGGAAAGGGAATGGAGTGAGATTTCCAGGATTAAGGCAGCTGGTTGATTAATAAATGACAGGGGGGAAAACTAGTTGAGCCAAATTGCTTGTAGGTTTGACAAAGTTCTGCACAGACCCCATTTTTAAGAATTTGTGCATTGTACAATTTCAGTACGTAACCCCAATGCTTGAAGTTGGGGATAGTTTTACTGTTCTAAATCTAAGCAGTTGGATTTAGCATGTGTGTCTCTCTTCTTGACCCTTCCAATCAGCAAAACTAGATTGTACTAACTTGTGTATGATAAGCATTCTTAGAAATGGGCAGAATGGTTTCATCAACTCTCCGGTCTATATTGATTAATTAGTTAGTCGCTGTATTCTTCTAAACCACCCTGCACCCCACCTCCCCTTGCAAAAGCTGTCCTTAGGGTGAAAAGTTACACCAAGGCCTCATCTGCCTTGGGCAGGCAAAACTTCTCACTGCACAATTACTCGTAACATTATCCAATTACCATCTTTGCTGTTCATGTGATCTGGTTGTGTTTGTTATATTTGCCTTTAGAATTACAGGTTTCCCACTATCCGAAAGTAGAGCATTCCTATGAAACCTTTCGTAAGCCGAAATGACGTAAACTGAAGAAGCAATTACCACTAATTTATATGGGGAAATTTTTTTTTAGAGTTCCCAGACCTAAAAAATAACCTACCAAATCATACCAAATAGCACATAAAACCTAAAATAACACTAACATATAGTAAAAGCAGGAATGATATGATAAATACAGCCTACATAAAGTAAAAATAACGTGTAGTTTCACTTACCAGAATCGGGAAGATTTAGCCAAAACCAATTTGTAGAAAAAAAAATCAGCACGTACACGCATGCACACAAGGCTTCACTGTCATGGTAGTCTTTCTCGGGGTAAACACAAGTTTAAAGTGAGCACCTTTTTTCGTAAAAGCGAAAATCCTCTTCAGATTTCTTTCGGTTAGCGAAAACAGGTTCTAATGTAGGTCTTTTGTAAAAGCGAAGTGGCGTAAAGTGAACTTTCGTAAAGCAGGGGACACTTGTATAACTTTCAGAAGTGGCAGGGTGGTTAGCAATGCTGCTTCATGGTTCCAGGAACTTGGGTTCCATCTTGATCTCATTCTGTCAGTGTGGACACTCTCAGTGACCGAGATGTGCTTCTGCCAGATGCCTCAGTTTTTTCCCACTTACCAAGGTTAGCTTATTACTGTAAATTACCCTTTCAGTGGATAAAGATTAAAAAGGGACTCTTGGCAAAATGTTCAAGAGCTACAGGAAAATAAGATAGGGTATGTGATTGCTTTGCTGGGAGCTAGCATAGATATTGATGTCCTCCAATATTGTCATGAGTTAATATGCAGAAATTCTTTCAGTTGTAGGTATTTTTGAGATGTACTCGGGTCATGAAACTTAAGCCTATCACCCCTACTGGGGCATTGGCAGCTGACAGCAGCTCACTAGAATCCTGTATTCTGGGCCAGTCTTTCAAGTTGTCTCCAGGTTTAGTCCATCTTGGTTTTTCCCTCCTCTCCTAAGGATGTCGTCTTTGGAGCTTCTGTTGGTGTTACTTGTAGCAGTGGGATTTCATGAGATGGGGTTGCTAGCCCCACACCCAGCCTTCCTGCTTTCACAGCCAGGGTTGGGACTGTCCATGGTGGAGTTGTCATGAAAGATGTTGCTTAAATATAATTTTTTTTTCTTGACTCTTTTGTCTGTTGTCCCCATTGCCTCTCACAAAAGGCTGCATCTCATCTTGATCAGTTCTTTTGCCTTGCAGTCAATCCCTCCAGTCTTCTTCCCATGCTGATCAAGTAGCCTTCTACTCTGATTTGTATCGATGCTATCCTGAACAAATGATGGACT
Organism: Hypanus sabinus; assembly: GCF_030144855.1. Lineage (NCBI taxonomy): Eukaryota > Metazoa > Chordata > Chondrichthyes > Myliobatiformes > Dasyatidae > Hypanus > Hypanus sabinus. The sequence continues at coordinate 14,731,368 of NC_082734.1, forward strand.
AAAATATGATCAGTACAACCACTTGTGTAGGGACTTCCATTAGAAATCTATAAAATGCAGAACATTTTAGGTCGTTGTGCATCTTCCTCAGCATGTCTCCTTTTTCTGCAGATCAGAAGAGCTGGTAGATGCCTCCTTTCTCTTTCTGATAGTATTTTAATGGAACATGAATTTGCCTGTAATGTTAGCTCTACAATTGTGAACTTTAACTGCATTTGGAAACAAAAATGTTAGTCTTGATATTTTTGTGGGAGGTTTGCAAAAGGAATTGAACTAGGATTGATAGAAATGGAACAAAATTGAGAAGAACAATGACAAAACTAGAGCACTGCACCTGTGCAGTGTTGGTCAATTTTTGCTGGGCTGACGTCATGCAGGCTACAGTTGATCTTGTGTCCTTGGGCTAGACAGGAGGAAAATCAACATTATTCACAGTGCCTGTGGAATGTCGATAGGCTTGTCAAGGGAAATTTGTAGCTGTTGTCTTTCCCCATGTTGCTAGCCTCATACCCAACCCCCCTCCTTTCGCAGATGAGCTTTAGACAGTTCATCGCAGGGTTAAGGTCCTGAAAGTTATTGTTTTAAATGCAATTTTTTTTCTTGAATTTTCTCTGTTTATTTTGACTTACAGTGGGATGGGAATAGATGAACCTTGGATCTTTCTTATCCTTATTTTCAAATCCTACAAGTTCTTTCCATTTAAACTTTCAGCCTTTTAAAAATTTGATTTTCTTCCATTTCAATTTGTTGTTGGTTTTTACTTAACCTCGTCTTTACTCATAATAAAGGTTTCCAAGATGACTTTCCTGCATCTCACCCATTGCCTCGGTCTTTAGCAAGCTAGCACTGGGATTAACTCCTGACATCTCATATCCTGTACTAGGTGTCTCTGTCAAATTATTTTATCTGAGATGATCCCATGAAGCATCTTTGGATGTTTTACATAAAAGATGCCAACTTGTCATAATTATTGCAGACTCCTGTTTTAAGAAACATTGTTTGCTGAGATAATAAAATGAAATAATCCTATTAAGTTGAGCTAATTCCACATGACTTTACTGGGTTATTTATTTGCATTTCAAATGCATTTGTAGGGGTGTGGTGAAGGGGGCAGGCATCATAAACTAGTGTTTCTGAAGCCTTGGATTTGCGAGGCGTGGTATCAATGTTGTACTCACTGTCACTTTTTGTGTTTTAAAAATTATATTATCCCATTTTCTTTGCAGTATGGGAGCAACTATCCCCCCACAGGCAGAACATCCGGAATTCACAGAGTCTCCGAAGGTACCTGATATCTTAGTGAATGTTGGAACTAATCACTGTGTCTTCCAGGAGCATTTTTGGTTTCTCTCCCAAGCTAGGAGAGCTGGTTTCCTGAGAGGTTTTGTACCATTGATCAGGTTGGAGGATGGGTTTTGAAAATGGATGGTCCTTTGTTTTCTTGAGAGCCTTTCGGTACCATTGAGAATTCTTACCAGTTTCTTGTGCTGTGGTGGGGGGGGGGGGGGGGTGGTCAGCTGTACCTTGAACCTGGTAATCAGTTGATGTCTTACTGTTTTAAGTGGAAGCTAGAAAATCAATGTGAAATTAGATGTGTTTTTTTTGGTCATGATAGATATAGTGTCCTCGATGGCACAATGAATCTTATCAAGGGCAGTGCAGTTATCAAGGGGCTAAACTATGATAGTTCATATAGTTGTTTTCTGTACATTGACTTGTATTTCTGCTTAATCTGTGGCTTCTGCACTAGAAGTTGTTGGTTGTGCAAGTTAGTTTCTCCAAATCCATTCAGACCTGTTTCTGGGTACAGCAGGAACATCCATGGTCTTCATGCAATCATACAGCACAGGGAAAAAGAAACTCTTCAGCCAGTTATCTTTGTTGAAGCAGCTCTCCAATTAAATACTTTTACAGAGTTCTGCATTATTCCCCCGTTTCAAATGCATGCGCATTTCCCTTTTGGACATGATTGTTGAATCCATTTCCATCATCTCTCATTTCTCCCCACAAAGTGGCTTATGCCATTATATAAAGTTTCTATACATCAAAAACTTGATAGATTTGAGCAATTCTGTGCTCCGCTTCTTCAGAAAGAACTTAGCATCTCCATGCACGACACACGAATCCCTCACCCCAAGTACCTGTGCTAAATCCTGCTCTTCAGGCTCTCCAAGACCACGAAATGCTTCCTGTAGCGTGAAACCCAGAATGGATCCAGGCAAGATGATCAATAATTTTATAAAGATTTGTCATACTTGTTATTTTCCTAGCTTCAGCAGTAGAGTATGTCTGAGGTAAAGTGAGCTAATTCATTCCAGCTGTAATTGTGGCTTCTCAACGCTAGAGAAAGTAAATAGGCTTGTACTTGTACCCTTCTTTTGTCAGCGTTCAACAGTCTGTGCTAGAAAATGTGCACATGTGTGGCGAGGATCAGTTTGCTAGGTCACATATCCTGATGCTTGTCATTAGCATGCACTTGAAATCTGGCCACTGCACATGTCACAGGAGGGTAAAGGTTTCATGTAGGAGCGTGCTTTGTTGCAAGTCAGTATGGTAACAAAAATGATGTCAGTTCAGAAGAACAAATTCTCCTGATGCCGTTTTGCGTGAACTAATTAAATTGTTACTAATTAAATTGTTACTAATTCAGTTGCCAAGGTGGTGACAATAACCTAGCTACCTTTTTAAATAGTAGAAGTTCCATGGGTCTTCACAGTAGCTTTAGCAAAGTAGGTGCATTACCATTCAAGGTTTTAAAGAATGAAGAGGAAGGGAAAGGACAAGTAATGGGCTTGGATACAGAGGAGAGAAAGATGTTTAGGATTTAAGGAGATGTTGCTTAACCAACCGTCAATGTAGAGTCCTAGGCAATACAGCATTGATACATGCCTGCTGCCTAACCAGTGCATGTCGACCAGTGAGCCCACCCACCTAGTCTGAATTTCATTCAGATGAGTGAGTACAAGAGGAGTGTGTGGCTAGGACTTGGTGTGTGTTAGGGTTTCGTATAGTGTAAATAGACCAAGATGCTGCATATGCTGGAATTTGGTGCAAAAACCAAACTGCAAGAGGCATTCGCGTCAGGCAGCGTCTGATGGGAGATGGACAGTCGATGTTTTAGATCGAGTTCAGTTACCTGGGATAAATTTATCAAGGTTGAATGATGTAAGGAAGAGTTAGAATAGTGAAATCTGACTATTTAAAATTGGTTGCTGGTTTCAGCAACAGGTGAAATGAATAGGGGCAGAATTATTGTTGTTTTAAAGAGATAAAGCCACAAAGGAAAATGAGAGAGACCATGAAAAAGTGGGAGTTTAGCAGGGCAGTGGGTATTGAGCTGTGGGAAAATTTAGCTTAGAAGGCAGGAGAACGGGAGAAAAGGTGGAAAAGTAGTTGAATAATCTTATGAAGTTCAGAATTTCTCACATAGTGGAGGGGAACATCAAAAAGGAGTTGGTACTATACTGGAAATCAGTATTTGATAATTGTGTGAAAAGGGTAATCTGTGTGCTGTTGATGTTTCTTGTGTATGTAGGTGGGTATAGATGTTGTTCTAAACAGCACAGAACTAAATGACTTAAATTTCTACAGAAAACCGATACAGAAGAGAGGGCGCCACCACCTTCATCTCCGGAGCCAGCTTCAGAAAGTGAGGAGAGTGAACTTGGTGAGTGCAAAAAAAATTGTTGTGGCCAAGATCAGTTCAGAAATTTCCAATACATTCTGAATTCTTCTTCCCCTTCCCCTGCAGCTAATTGTACAGATTTATTAGAGGCAGCATAGTGCATGAAGCCAGTAGAGCTGTTGGCCTCAGCTCTAGCCACTCTGGTTCAATACTAACCTTTGTAACCTGTTTGCATATTCCTGCTGTGACCGCATGGGTTCCTTCTCTTTTTTAACACTCTTCCCCACCCCCAGCTATTTCACATACCTCCTATATCCCAAAGATGATAGGCATATTCAGCCATTTGAAATTGATTGTGGTATGTAGAATCTTGGAGAATAATTAGATTGCAGGGAAAATTAATGAAAAAATAGGATTGATTAGTAAACTGGCACAGATTGCTGAGCCTCTGATGATTATCTTTGCATCATCAATAGGAACGGGAGAAGTACTATAGGATTGGAAGGTTGCAAGCATTGTTCCCTTGCTCAAGAGATAACCCAGGAAATTTTAGACCAGTGAGTCTTACTTCAGTGGTGGGTAAGTTGTTGGAGAAGATCCTGAGAGGCAGGATTTATGAGCATTTGGAGAGACATAATCTGATTAGGAATAGTCAGCATGGACTTGTCAAGGGCAGGTCATGCCTTATGAATCTGATTGAGTTCTTTGAGGGTGTAACAAAACATTGATGAAGGTAGAGCAGTGGATGTGGTGTATATGGATTTCAGTAAGGCATTTGATAAGGTTCCCCATGTGAGGCTCATTCAGAAAGTAATGAGGCATGGGACCGACCGAAGGAGACCTTGCTTTGTGAATCCAGAATTGGTTTGATCACAGAAGGCAAAGGATGGTTGTAAATAGTTCACATTCTGCATGGAGGACAGTGACCAGTGGTGTTCCACAGGGATCTGTTCTGGGACCCCACCTCTGTGATTTTTATAAATGACCTGGATGAGGAAGTAGAAGGGTGGGTTAATAAGTTTGATACAAAAGTTGGGGGTGTTGTGGATAGTCTGGAGGGTTGTCAGAGTTTACAGTGGGACATCGATAGGATGCAGAACTGGGCTGAGAAGTGGCAGATGGAGTTCAACCCAGATAAGTGTGAAGTGGTTGATTTTGGTGGGTCAAATTTGAAGACAGGATATAATAATAATGGTAAGACTCTTGGCCATGTGGAGGATCTGTGAGATCTTGGGGTCCATGTCTACACTCAAAGCTGCTGCGTAGGTTGACAGTGTTGTTAAGGCGTATGGTATGTTGGCCTTCATCGGCCGCGGGATTGATTTCAAGAGCTGTGAGGTAATGTTACAGCTGTATAAGACCTTAGTTAGACCTCACATGGAGTACTGTGTACAGTTCTGGTCACCCCATTACAGGAAGGATGTGGAAGCTATAGGAAGATTTACAAAGATGTTACCTTGATTGAAGAGCATGCCTTATGAGAACAGGTTGAGTGAACTTCTTCCTCCTTGGAGCGATGGAGGAGGAGAGGCAACCTGACAGAGGTGTATAAGATGATGAGAGGCATTGATCATGTAGATAGCCAGAGGCTTTTTCCCAGGGCTGAAATGGCTAACACAAGGTGGCATAGTTTTAAGGTGCTTGGAAGTAGGTACAGGGGGATGACAGAGGTAAGTTTTTCACACAGTGGTGTGTGCGTGAAATGCACTGCTAGCCTAGGTGGTAGAGGCGGATACAATAGGGTCTTTTCAGAGACTCTTAGATAGGTACATGGAGCTTAGAAAAATAGAGGGCTATGTGGCCGGGAAATTCTAGGCAGTTTCTAGAGTAGGTTACATGGTTGGCGCAACATTGTGGGCCGAAGGGCCTGTAATGTGCTTTAAATTTTCTATGTTCTAGATGGGCCATGGAATATGGAGGTTAATGATGTGTGGACATCTTTACAGCTGGATGCCAGTTCTTTGAAGTGGTGTTAAAGTGTATTAGCACAGGACACAGTAAATCAAAGTTCTTCAGTGAAATTACAGCAGCTTCCTGCAGTGTAGTGCTGTTTTTTTTCAGATGTGTTTCATGTGCATGTGGTTTCTTCACAGAGATTGATAATGAGGGTGTGATTGAACCAGACCCTGAAGAACCTCATGAAATGGGAGATGAAACTATTGAGGTAAACATTTTTTTTTCTCTTTTCATCTTCTTTCCCACTGTGTTCTGATGTTTTAAAAAAACCACTGGATAAATGTTAGCAACTGGCATCCTATTAGCAGGAAGTCTGACTACTGAAATCTTTCTGTGCTGTGTACAAAGTATTATTGGGTATGAAGGTTGAAGTATCATTCCTGAAATGACACAAGAGAGCTAAATTTGCTTTGTGCTGGAGGTATAAGATAGAGGATTCTAAAGGAAAAACACTGATTTTTTTTCTTTAACCCATTCATGTCTAAATAATTGCTCATATCTTAAATTTTGGCTTCCTACTGAAGTTAAAGAGAACAAGAGAATGGTGGTAGGGATTGGAATGTTTTCTTTCCAGAGTAGGTATGGAATTGAGGGTCATGAAGTGTTCGGGGCTTGCAAGTACAGGTGCACCACTAAATGTACCTTTCTTGTGGAAGTCATTAACCCAGATTTCTGAGTGTTTCTTTAGTGGCTTACTGGGGTCACATCTCTAATTTGTCCCTTCAGCAGTAAAAGATAGGGGCGGAGTGTGGATTACAAATAATGAGATGCAAAATATTGTGTCGGTTTGTTATCAGTGTTGTTACACAACTCTCTCATTGTATTCAGACATCCACTGAGACTGAATCCACTATCAAGTAACTATACCAGTTATCTTTTCTCACTCCACCCCTTTGTTCTTTCTTCAATTTTCCATCATTCTTCCATCTTAATGAATCTTCACTGTCCCTGATGCATTGCTCTGTGGGCACCAGGAGCCTCCCAGTTCTGTCCCAAATTCTTTGTTGTAGAGGATATGTACATAACTTTGTGAGTGACAGTCACAGCTACAATGGATTCTGGTTAACTGGGCCATCAGTTAATCCAACAGCTGTTGCTGTGAGTCAATTTTTAAAGAACAAAAACTAGTCAAGAAAATACCTGGGATTCCCTTCGTTTAGTTGGAATACTATGCTGCTTATTTGGGACAGGAAGCTTGTCAAACAGTTTCCAGCTAGTTTTGATTGCAAGTATTTGGGCGGCTATTACACTAGACCTTGCTTATAGCGAACAGTTTTTAAATAACCTCAGAGTGTGTGTGTGTGTTTGTCTTCAAAACGCACTGAGTTTTGGCAAGAAATATGCAGTAAGGCAATTGAGAGTTGTTTTGCTCACTACGATTTCGAGCATTCAGGTTTGGAGATGCCAGAAACAGCCGGGAGCGAAAATGAAACGATTACACAACTTCAGCAAGTTGGGAGCATTGAAAAATCTGAAGATATTGATAATCATCTTGAACGTTACATTGAATGTTTGGAGGAAGCAGTCGCCTAAAGCATTGTATGAAGGCAGTCTGTTATCTGCACCAGGTGTTTGCGTTGATTTTAGACATTTACAATCAATCGAAAGAGCACCGCAATGTATTGGATCAATTCCTTCGATGATAACTTTTAGGAACTAATATGCAGTTATAGTACATTGGTAGTCTTCTGATTTGTTCTGTATTTCATTTAAATATGTAATTTATTACTCAGTTAAATATAGTTTGTCTTTTTTTTATACTGGTTTAACTATTTTCATGAAACTTCAGCTAATTCTGGCAGCTCTTTAATTAGGTCAAAATGCACTGGTCCCGTTGTTTCCCAGTTAACCAGAATCTGCTGTATTCTTACTAACGTAAGAAAGTCTTCAGAAAGCAATGCACACAAAATGCTGGAGGATCTCAGCAGGCCAGGCAGCATCTATGGAAAAGAGTAAACAGTTGACTGAGACCCTTCAACATTTTGCATGTGTGTTCCACCGTATTTTGTTTAAATGTTGGTAATTTCTGGAACTACTGTTACACAGTTGAGCATTTTCTGACACTTTGTTCTCTTAGGTAACTGAAGAACTGATGGATCAGGCTAATGAGAAGAAAGTAGAAGCTATCAATGCCTTGGGTGAAGGTATGTGCAAAAGAAGGCAATAGTTATTGATGCACAGGGTTTTTGATCAGCAAAGTGCAGGACTTGAGAGTGAGAATCGGTCCATATTACAGTTATTGATAAGATTTGGTGCATTTAGTTTGTGTCATTATTGAAACATTATTTTCCTTGGTGACACTATGTCAACAAAACTTTTGTATAATCTTTTGCCCATTTAATGCCATTCACATTGGCTTCATGTTTGAACCATTCTCAGTGTAAAAGATTTTTCTCTTTATTTCCTTATTGGATTTCAGAGTGGTTAAGTGACTCCTGTAAATTACCCCTTAGGCTTTTTTTTTAATCTTGCTTGAATCTATACCAAGAGAGTTGATGGGTGTATAAGAGAATAAGTCGCATAGGTATTGGGAAATGGGGTTGATGGGATCATTCTATTGCATCTGGCAGGTATCCAGCGAGATAAATGGCCATCTCCTGTGGTAATAATGTTTTTTTTAAATTGACTACTGTGAAATGAAAAAGCATTGCAATTAATTAATAATTCAAGGAATTGTGGGTCTGATGGGGCTTTTCTTATCAAGATAGTGACATTTGTGAAGAATTTGATAACGTGAATATTTAAAGAAAGAATTTGAGAAGATCTGGCCAGCTGAAGACATGATGATCAGTGGTGGACTAATTAAAATTATAAGAGTAAGATCATGGATGGTTGTAGAAAATTAATGGCAAGGCCATATGTTTCGGGAACTGACATGTTAAACACATTGGTGGAGTACTTTGGAAGTGTTATCTTTTTCCCATGTTTAAAATGACTTAACTTTAATATTGTAGTAATTTGTCATATCTACTGTATTACATTGTCTGGTATTTTAATTCTAAGTTTTTGGTTAATTAGTAAGTGTCTGCATCTGCCTACTCAGACTGAAGTTGAACCTGCCTGGAAACTTCTTGTCTCCTTGTGTTCCTAAATCCCACACCAGCCCTTGGTGTCTAAAGTTTTGTTTTCCTCAATACAGGGAATCTTGACAAGGCAGTCGAATACTTCACAGAGGCCATTAAGTTGAACCCACGACTGGCTATTCTTTATGCTAAGCGAGCCAGGTAAAGTGTTGATGGAAATGTGCTTGAAAACTCCTTAGCATTTAGGTTCAGGTCTTGTGATCCGATGTTGGCTGCAGTGAATTTCAGTTGGCATCAGGGGTATTGCCTCCTAGTATTCAAACACAAGTCAGAAGCAAAGATCACAATATTTGCCCACTGGATTTGGGAAATAATAAGGGCTAGGACATATATCTGTCCCCAGTGGTGACCCACAGGTGATTCATTACCCATATCTTGAATCTTTCCCCACCCCCCTTTAGGAAGGGGATAGGGGCCTTGAGTTCTTGCTCCTGTTCACCAGGTGTAGAGTCATTTTGTAATATGGGGTAGTTTTTGTAAATCTCGACTTTATTTGGGAGAGTTGTGTGCAAATTGGACATCTCTGTTTATAATCTTGGGGAAAAAATATATCTTCTGCACTTTTGTGTATCTCTGGACTAAATTGCTGAAAAATTAGCATCCTTCTTTGAAGTTCCCCTTTTAAACATAGTGAAGATGCAGTAAAATTTTTTGAGCCCCTATTTAAAAGGAATAGGTCCTTTATAACTTCTCATGTAAGTTTGGAAGCTTTTGGTGATGTCATCCTGTTGTCAATCTGTTGCGAAATACCAACATCAAACCATTTGATGATTGTGGGTATCTTGTTGAATTAATGGACCTGAAATGAAGCATGGATATTAAGGTTGTAATTCAGTGTTATTCAATACATTAATGTATCTCTAAAGGAAAACTTATTAAAACTTTGAGAGGTTGAATGTTCCTTACAAAACTTACTAGAGAGGTTTCCTCATCTATCAAATGAGCTGTACACATGATATTGCGCAACATGTTTGCGTCATGACAATCGATGTATTTGTGCCATCTGTAAATGGGTGAAGCTACCTAGACCCTCACGCCTGACAGTTCTGTGAGCCAATCAGTCTGAGTAATATTCCTCCTTGGAATTTTTGTATTTGGCTTTGCATCAGTCTTGTAGTGGGAGGTGCAACTGTTTGCTGAAGTTCAGTTTGGAGATTAATAGGCATTGAATTAACTTGCCATACTAACACATTGTACAAAGTTCTGAGAGGAATTTTTGTTTGTTTTGTAAATTGTGCCACAGTATCCTTGAATATTTTTAAAACATTAACTTTTCTTTCTTCTCATCTGATAAACCTTGTGGACTTGCTGTGACATTGATCTCATCTTGACCGAATTGTCTTTCCAGTAGAGGTCACTAGCTAGCAGTCAGGTATTGGGCATCTTTTCCCTCCTTCCGCCCTATTGCTCAGTGTCCGAGATCAGTTATTATATTCGTGCTGATCTCTTCCCTGAGATGCCCAAATTCAGAAATTTACCTCAGCTATTGAACAAGATCTTCTGGTGCAGAAGATTTGGTCTGACATTGGAAAGCTACTACTTATTTTCAGGAGGTAATCTTGGTACTAAGCTAGTTTTCTTTGTTGAATATTATCATATTGTTTTAATGGGTTACACTTTTTTATTTCTATTTCTAACCACAGTGTAAGCCATCCTTTTTATCTTTTACAGTGTATATGTGAAAATGCAGAAGCCAAATGCAGCCATTAGGGATTGTAACAAAGCTATCAGTATCAACCCTGATTCTGCACAGCCTTACAAGTGGAGAGGGAAAGCACACAGGTGAGTGTGTGGTGGGAAGTTGCAGTTATTGCCTGGCAAAAGAGGGAAGCATTTTAAAAAAAAATTTGCGTGGAAACAAATGTGAAATCTACATGGTATTTTGGGGAATGAAAAATGTGCAAAACAATAAAATATAGAAATAAGTAGTGCTGCCTGATCCTGTCTGAGTATAGGTAATTCCACAGTGAATTGATTATAACATAGTGATGACTTGGGGAGCAGTATTTGTACTGCATTGGTTATAGTGCAATGCGGGAGACCTGTTTAAATGTGCTTTAAAGGCAAGTACAGCCTGTTCAAAGTAAATTTATTATCAAAGTATGTATATGTTGCAATATACTACTTTGACGTTCATTTTCTAGCAGGTAAAAAAGAAATCCGGAAGAATTTTTTGAAAATCTATACATAAACTGACAAAGGCCAATGTGCGAAAGAAGAAAAACTGTGCAAATCAAAATAATACTGAGAACCTGAGTTGGAAAGAGTCCTTAAAAGTGACTGTAGGCCGTAGAATCAATTCAGAGTATCGCTGAATGAATTCGTCCACACCGGTTCAGGATACTGACAGTTGTAGGGTAATAACTATTCCTGAAGTTGGTGGTGTGGGATCTGTATGTGCCTCTTGCCTGGAGGAGGGGGTGAGAAGAGGACGTGGCCTGGATCGTGGGGTCTTAGATTTTTTTTTGTGGTAGTGCTCCATGTAAGTGTACTCTGATGGGGAGAACTTTGTCTATGATCGACTGGGCTGTATTGACCACTTTCTGTAGCCTTTTCCATCCCTGGTCTGAATGTGCTGACCATTCTGCGTAGCCTGTAAATGTTGGTGTTTATACACCCCACAAACTGCCTTTCCATCCTTTGCTTAGCTCAGTGAGTTGAAACACCTCGGCTTCTCCCTTGCCTCTATCTCTTCTCGATCCTTTCAAGAAATACAGGTGCCTTTCCATTGATGTTACTTTTAGTAAATTAAAAGGACTGAAATTTATATTGATCATATTTTATAATCTCAGAACATTCCAAAACACTTTACAGTCAGTGAAGTTTTTCAGTTGCATCACCAGTTGAAATGTTCATGGTTGATAGCAATTGAACAGAAATTGTTAAATACCAGTTAAATGTTCGGACAGTGTTATGATAACATTTCCTTCCCTGGCTCTGTGCTTTAATGTAGTTGGAATGCAGTGACTGCTTCGTTCATTCATTGGGGACCATGCATGAGCAAGTGAAAATTGGCAGGCTCTTTGACCATTGGACAAGACACTGAGCATCAAATACAGTTTCAAGTACCAGCTTCTAACTGCACTGTCTGCTTCCAAGTCTCTTTATTCTTTTTGATCAGAGTTGTGAAGCAGTGCCTGAACAATGGAATCCTGGGCACGTTTGCGTGGAGCAAGAAATTGTGCAAGGATAAAAGGGATGGACCATTCTGCTACGAAAGGCTTCTGTTTTTATTGATTCTCCACACATATCAATATTGATCTTTTCCATTATGGATCTTCTCTGGTAAAGGTGGTCTCCAATCACATTCTACATTTGAAAAATGTTCCTTTCTTGGATCATAAGACATAATGCCATTTGGCCCATCGAGACTGCTCCACCATTCAATCACGGCTGAATCCTTTTGTCCTCTGCTCAGTCCCACTCCCGTAACCTTTAATGCTGTGGCCATTCGAGAACCTATCAATCTTTGCCCTAAATACACTCAAAGACTTGTCCTCCACAGTTTCCTGTGGTAATAAATTCCACAAATTCACCACCCTCTGGCTAAAAAAATTTCTTTGCATCTTTGTTTTAAATGGATGTCCCTCTATCCTGAGGCTGTGCCCTCTTGTCCTAGACTCCCTCACCATGGGAAACATACTTTCCACATCAACTCTGTCTAAGCCTTTCAACGTTCAAAAGGTTTCTATAACCCCCCCCCCCCCAAATCCCTCTGAATTCCAGCGAGTACATACCCAGAACCATGAAACATCCCTCGTATGATTTTTTTTCAATCCTGGGATCACCCTCTGAGCCCTCTCCAATGCCAGCACACCTTTTCTTAAATGAGGAGCCCAAAACTGTTCTTCCTAACTGGAGTGCCGCATATAATGCTTTATTCACCACAGATTATAGTAAGATATTTGAATACCAGTAAATCTCAGTTCTGTTACCATTCGTTGTCTAAAATGGCCATTTCCAGTATGAGCTATACTCTAGTTATCTCCACTATGGTGAAGGGGAAAATATTTATCGTGGTGTGTGCATGAGGGATTGCACCTAGGATCATCCTAACTCTTCCTGAACTATGAGGTCTGGACTGGCTGCCTATTATGCAGCTGGTGTTTAGGGCAGCAATGAAGGTCCTCCATCTGTGGTGATGTTCAGGACTTCCTTCATCATACCAGTAGCTTCCTCTCAGTTTTCACTACTGTCAGCCACGCAAGTCCCAAGTAGAGACTCAGGAATACTGTCACACTCGGATGTAGAAGGGTTCTATATTACTGTTCCATAAGTTTTCTATGACCAGTCAGTTGCTTGTCCTGAGCTGAACCCCAAGTGTGCAGGACTGGTGGACCATTCTTGGTCTGGCCTGTACACTTTGATCTGTTTGGCATAGGGGACCCTACCAAGATGTAAAGCTCAAAGCCCTGACTCCAGCCAGCATAGCTCTCCAGGTCATTGAGGTACGGCAAGGTTGTGGTCAACTTTGTGGCAGCTAGACGGAAATGTATGTAGATGGACAAGAACGTGATGGAGAGATTATTTATTGTCACATAGGGGGGGTCAATTAGTTTATCTGGTTCCCAGCAGAGCAGTCACTTTTCTACTTGCTGTCATTCACATGTCTGTCTGGTTTCCTTTATTTCTTTTGCTAGTACTCCAAGAAAGTTTACAGCAGCTTATTAACCTACCAACATACCTTGTGTGATGTGGGAGGAAGCTGGCTATCTGTGGGGCCAAGCATAGTCATGGGAGAATATGCAAACTATTCTCAATATCTGAAGTTGGAATGGAAGGAAGTGTCCTGGAGCTCTGAGGCAGCTGTGTCTCTCTGGTCCTTCCAGCTCCCTCCCCCTTCCCCTTTTCCCAAACCATGATTCCCCTCGCCCTCAGTTCACAATGGAGACCCGTATCATAATTAGGTTTATCATCACTCACTAATTTTTCTTTATTGTGCAGCACCAGTACAGTGCAATACAAACAGTTCTGTGCAAAAGTCTTGGGTACCCTAGCTGCATATAAATGCTTAGGAATTTTTGCAGCGAATGTATTTTGTGCTCAAACATCTAAATAGGAATTGTTAACCTTCTGTTTTGCCATCTCACATAGACTACTCGGTCACTGGGAGGAAGCAGCCAAGGATTTGGCAACAGCCTGTAAACTGGATTATGATGATGATGCTAGTGCTATGCTGAAAGAGGTGCAACCTCGAGTAAGTGCAGTTTATTTACATACTACTTTAATAGTAAGAGAATAAGAATTCATTCTTAAAGTGAAACAAGGGGTTTACATTTTTATCTTTTTTTTGCTCTGCGTTTAGGATGTCCCAAGCATGTTGTAGCCAATGAATTTGCTAGAAATCCTGTCATTCTCATCTGTGGGTTGGAACTATGTAAAGCTGTTAGCCAACCTGTTACAGAGCTTAAGCAGTGGAATTAGTGTCTCCATAAACCATCTTGTGGAAATTGTGATTTCACATTGTTGCACACTAACTTTTACACAAAAACCAAATTCTTACCACTTGTCATTATCAGTCCTTTTAACTTCTTTCTTGTAACTACAGGCCTTTAAGATTTGTGAGTTCCATTTCTGACAGCTTGTACATCCCTAGTGTTCTTTGTGTTGCACTGGCTGCTGCCAAGACCCTAAGCTCTGGTGTTATTTCTGAGCCTCACTGTCCCTCGGCTCCCACTTTGTAGCCCTCTTTTACTGTATTCCTTAAAGCAGGGGTTCCCAACCTGCGGTCCACGGACCCCTTGCGTTACTGGATTGGTCTGCGGCACGGGTTTAGACGGGGTGGAATTTGTTAGGTGTGTTCAGGAAGGTTTCTTGACACAATATGTAGATAAGCCTACAAGAGGAGAGGCTGTACTTGATCTGGTTTTGGGAAATGAACCTGATCAGGTGTCGGGTCTCTCAGTGAGAGAGTATTTTGGAGATAGTGATCATAATTCTATCTCCTTTACCATAGCATTGGAGAGAGATAGGAGCAGACAAGTTAGGGAAAAGTTTAATTGGGGTGAGGGGAAATAATATGAGGCTTTCAGGCAGGAACTTGGAATCATAAATTGGAAACAGATGCTCTTAGAGAAATGTACAGAAGAAATGTGGCAAATGTTCAGGGAATATTTATGTGGGGTTCTGAAACCCAAAAGTGTGTATGGAACCAGAGGAGATAGCAAAGGCACTTAATGAGTACTTCAGTATTCACTACAGATAAGGGTCTTGGCAATTGTAGGGCTGATTTGCAGCAGACTGAAAAGCTTGAGCATGTAGATATTAAGGAAGAGGATGTGCTGCGGTTTTTGGAAAGCATCAAGTTGGATAATTCACCGGGGCCGGATGGGATGTACCCCAGGCTACTGTGGAAAGTGAAGGAGGAGATTGCTGAGTCTCCGGCGATTTGTTTTTTTTTCTCTTTTTTAAAATTTTATTGCTCCTTTTCCCCCCCCCCCCCCCCCAATCTTTCTGGATCCAGAACTGGCATGCCCACAGAAGTCATGGTTGTAGATGGGTCGTATTCTACATGGAGGTCGGTGACCGGTGATGTGCCTTGGGATCTGTTCTGGGACCTCTGCTCTTTGTGATTTTTTTATAGGTGACCTGGATAAGGAAGTGGAGGGATGGGTTAGTAAACTTGCTGATGACAGAGGTTGGGGGTGTTGTGGATCGTGTGGAGGGCTGACTGAGCTTACAGCGGGACATTGATAGGATGCAAAACTGGGCTGAGAAGTGGCAGATGGAGTTCAACCCAGTGTGCGGTGGTTCATTTTGGTAGGTCAAATATGATGGCAGAATATAGTATTAATAGTAAGACTCTTGGCAGTGTGGAGGATCCTAGAGATCTTCAGTCTGAGTCCATAGGACACTCAGAGCTGCTGTGCAGGTGGACTCTGTGGTTAAGAAGGCATACGATGCATTGGCCTTCATCAATCGTGGGATTGAGTTTAAGAGCCGAGAGGTAATGTTGCAGCTATATAGGACCCTGGTCAGACCCCACTTGGAGTACTGTGCTCAATTCTGGTTCCCTCACTACAGGAAGGATGTGGAAACCTTTGAAAGGGTGCAGAGGAGATTTACAAGGATGTTGCCTGGATTGGGGAGCATGTCTTATGAGAATAGGTTGCGTGAACTCGGCCTTTTCTCCTTGGAGCGATGGAGGATGAGAGGTGACCTGATAGAGGTGTATAAGGCATTGATCGTGTGGATAGTCAAAGGCTTTTTCCCAAGTAGGTACAGAGGAGATGTCAGGGGTAAGATTTTTACACAGAGAGCAGCGAGCGCGTGGAATGGCAGCGGTGGTGGAAGTATAAAGGATAGAGTCTTTTAAGAGACCCCTGGATTAGGTACATGGAGCTTAGAAAAATAGAGGGCCTAGGGAGTTCTAAGGTAGGGACATGTTCGGCACAGTTTTGTGGGCTGGAGGGCCTGTATTGTGCTGTAGGTTTTCTATGTTTCTAAAAAAAAAAGTTTGGGAATCCCTGCCTTAAACATTGCCTCTATTCAACCTGTGCCTTTGAGACTTTTGTTTAAAGTCTATCCTGTGAATTGTTTAGGATAAGATACAGTGCTAACTGTGTTATTCTAATATCTATGTTGTAATCTGCAGTGTTAGGAAGCATCTGTTTTATTTGGGAACCTTTACAAAAATCCTGCTGGAGGTTGTAATCTGAGACTGAATTCTGTACACTTCTAGCATTTGGATGTTTTAAAATCTTGGTTATTTTCAGGATAATATAAATCTTGTTGCAGTTCACACTATGCAAGTAGGAAAAGGGGGAAAAAAATCACAGCTAGTAATTGTGAATTGCTAATGATTACAATCTTAAGACCATTGGGTTTCTTGTGTGAGTTATTATTTATGCATTAGTAATGCCCTGCCTCCTAACTGCAAACTGATGTGAAAACCACTTATTTCCCTGACTTCTGGGCATTCCATTTACTAGGGAGAACTGTGGCAGCAACCACTTAATTTAGTAACCAGGATATAAGTAACTCATTATATTCAATCTGAACCATGTTGCTGAGGATCACAACTGTACTAACACAGTCATTTTTAGAATGGGAGGAACAGCTGCTGCCTCAGCTCCAATGACCCAAGTTCAAATTCTTTATGCAGAATTTGAGCATTTGTTCTGTAGCAGCAGGGGCATTCTCTGGTTTCCCCTTCCATCCCAGGTGCATGACAATTCAGCAGCAGCTATAAAGTACTCCTGGTTCAGGTGGGTGGCTGGAGAGTTGGGAGAAAGGGTGTGAGTGTGTATGGCAGAGTGGATTACTGGACGACGGGTGAGGTACGTTACTATTGAGTGAGTGCTAATACACAGCAGAGACTTAATGGGCCAAATAGACGACACCTCTGAAATTAAGAAATATAGGCAGCTCCTGTGATGCATAAGGGGTCTGTGCTTGACACCTGTCCATAAGTAGATTTCTCCAGAAAACAGAAATGCTTGTTTTATGTAGGTAGTGATATATTACAATAATACATCGGGGCTTCGATGTTCTATCATTCATTCTATGGATGTCTGTGAAGAGTACAAATTTCTGGTTGTATACTGTGTGTGTGTGTTTAAAGTCAGATTTCTGTAAGTCAAGTCATTCATAACTTTGGGAGCCCATGCATGTTGATGGGGCCCATGCTGGTACATGCTACTGAGGGAGTGGTGTGCAGCTAAGTTTTATTGATGTGGAGGGTTATAGTATATGATATTTTGCCCCCCTACCGCATTCCACATATTTCCTGCCTCACCTCATGGCTCTGTTCTGGATTTGGAAACCATTGGAAATACAAGCGCAAGTTGAGGAGAACTCTAGGGCTGAGTATTCTGCTTTAGGTTCTTTGGTCTCTGTCTGTCAGTTTAAAATTAAAACTCTCTGCAGTAAACCTGTTGCAGATCTCCAGTGAGTGTATCTGGGCACATCAAAGATTTGTATTAATTGTTGCAATGTGTGTTTTAGGCTCAGAAAATAATAGATCACAGAAGAAAATATGAAAGGAAATCTGAAGAAAAGGCCATGAAGGAGCGAATAGAACGGGCTAAAAAAGCAAAAGAGGAACACGAGAAAGCACGCAAAGTAAGTATCAAGGTGTTATCTTTCCTTGCTCATGTAAAGGCGTGAATTCTAGGTGAAATGGTTGTGTGTGTTAGATGTTCTAGGTCAAGTTATCTATTTGCATCTATTATGAATCGGTGGGCCTTTGAAAAATCTCTGGATCATATCAGTCACTGTAATCTATGACTTAGTGTATCACCTAAACAGGTTGCTGGTTTATACCTTGGATACCCCTATCAACAGAACCTTACCGTAGACATTTCCTTTGAACAGTAGGTAATGTAGCGTGGTGCTTAGAAAAACTATTGCTGTAGGTATTTCTAGAAATGATGCATCAATTGTGAAGGTATTATTAAATATATAAATTGACCGAAGAAAGTGATGGCAAACTGCTTCTGTGGAAAAATTTGCCAAGAACAATCATGGTCATGGGTAGCCCATGATCGCCTACGCCATACGACACGGCACATAATGAACAGTATTAATTGAACTAAATTACTCAAGTTATTGCCTGACATGCCTGCTTTGCTTTGTGAAACCCAGTTGTAGTGTGAATCAAAATTAATCTCGTTTTGTGTTAATTTATCACACTTGGAGAGGGTGACTGAGAATGCCATGATTAAATGGTTGAGAATACTTTGATTTCACTGCCTGTTCTTAGTGATATGCGATTAGATAAAGAGGAATTAGGAGGACTAAATCCGTTTTGTACTGGTGTGACTGATGCTAATCCAAAGCAGGACTTATGCCATTTGGGGATTTATAAATGGTGCTGGTCGATAACTCTGTGAATAGTGAAGACAATCAAGAATGAGATAAATGTGTGAATACTCATGCTCTTTTTTTATTATAACATTTACGGGACTCTGACTTGGATATGAGTTAGATGCTTTGATCATGTTTACTCAACAAAAACATCCTGAATGTAAGGCCTGGACTACCAGTTGACCTGTGGTACAGTTAAAGTTCCCTGTTAATTGTTAACAGACTTTATATTTTATTGAAGCTGCATTCACTTTTTCAGGAGGAAGAGGCTCGTCGTGCAGGAAGTTCTGGGTTTGGTGGCATCCCAGGTTTGTTTCTCTACTTGTGCTGTTCTTCTTTAACATGTACTGTGAGCATCTTGTGGTAGAGATTCTGGGAGTGGGGGTGGGGTGGGGATGGGGAGCTGGTGGAAATAGTTCTTTAAAAATTTTAGGGTTGGCAATTCTGGCAAAGAAATATTTCATACTTGTATTTTTATCGGTGGTGACCCCCAATACCTTGTATAGTATGTGCTAGGTAGAAACTCTTAATTTTAACCAATTGTACTCTTGTTAAATGTTGATGTTTTGTATTGGTATAGCTAAAAGACTGTCAAAAAATGGTGTCTGTTTAAGTTGTTGTCAAATGCAACAAGTAGTGTGTCACAGGCTGTTGCTGGAAACTCATCGTTTTTCCAGTTGATAGAAATGACTCTGGAAGCACTTAAGATATACTTGCTAAGTTTGCTGATAACTCAGATGAGTAGAGGTTAGATGACATATAGAGGTTACGAAGGGAATAAAGTTAAAGAGCTGACAACTGTTATATAATATGGAGGAAAATGTAAAATGGTCTATGTTGACAAAGCAGCTTGTTCATCCAAATAGTTGAGTGATTGTACATCTGAGATGGACAGAGATGTGGGTGTCCTGGTACATAGCGGAAAGCTGCTATGAAGGTACGGAAAGTCATAAAGAAAGCTAATACAGATTGAGTACCCCTTGTCTGAAATGCTAACAAAAGCCGCACAACAACATCAAGAGAATACCTGATTCAGCTATTAAACGACAACAAATGCAGCAGGCTTTCAGTGTGCACCTACTATAAGCCGTGTTTTGATTCAAAGGTCACAGTACACTAATTGTATTTTACTTTAGTATCAAAACAATCAGCATTGTAGACTTGTTCTGGTGTTAGGTGTTCATCAGTGACTATCTTGGCAAACTCACCGATGAAGCTCTGTTCTGCTTTGTGATCAGCAGATGCTTTGTCTTTAAAATTTATTACTGTTCCATTTCTTAAATTTCTGCAACCAGCCTCTGAATATTCACAAATACCTTCAATTTTCAGTTCCCCCGATAGATCTTTGCTTGTTTCATTATCAGCATAGAGTTAAGCAACTTATGTTCACTCTGCTGACAAATCCAGTCTTTCAATACACAATCGAGATATTCATCTCTCGCTTTATGTGGTGTTTTTCTATTTTTCATTAACTTTTGTTCATTTATATATGTGATGTCACTTCTCAGAACGTTCTGTGGTTCACAGGGACCTGCGCCCTGTGGAATTTTCCATTTGTGACATTTGTGAAAAAAGTTTTCAGAATTCAGAGGTTTTTGGATTTTGGAATTTCAGATAAGGGGTACTGAACCTGTAGTCTTATTGTTGATCACTAAAACATAGAGTGAAAACATAACCAGGGAAGCTTTACTTTAGGGTGTTAAGAGACTGCATCTGGAATACTCTGTATGGTGTCAGTCTCCTTATTTGAGAAAGGACGTTAATACATCAGAGGCAGTTCAATGAAGATTTATTAAACTAATGCCTGATATGGGCAACTTGTTTTATGAGGAAAAACTGGACATCCTAGGCTTGTGTTTGCTGAGGTTGAGAAGAGTGAGAAGTGAATAAATTGTCCATTGATGTGGATGGAAAGCTGACTGACAGGAAACGGTTGGCATAAGTATATGTCTGAAGGACAAAATATGATGTGCAATGTGCCACAGTTTGGGTAATGAGATCTCAGCTTCTGACTTTTAACAGGAAAGATGTAGAATTGAGCACCACTGTTTAAAAATGAGTTGCCCGTTTGAGACTTTTGCAGTGGTCATGTTTGGTGCTTTTATTTTACAAAGGGTGATGAAGCAGTTTTAAGATATTCATAAGGCGAAGGTAGGTGGATTTCTGGGCAATGAGGTGGAAGGTTACTGTGGTAGACGTATATATGGAGTTGAGATTGAGTAGATCAATTGTTAGATAAGCTTAAGGCTAAATGAGCTGTTTTAAATGGTAACCTTTAACGTAAAAATCGGTACTGCCCTTGTGAGTTTGTCCATGTAAGACCAGACTTGCCTGATTCAAGCTGTTAGTAGCTGGTCACAAAATGGGACCATCCCAGGGTTACATTTCTTTCACTCTACAAAAATTGAAACACTGGTAATGTAGGATTTTCAATTTAATTTTCACCCTTTTGTTTGCCTTAAGGTGCTATTGGTTGCTGGGTCAGTTGTTTCACAGGCACCTGTAACATTCAGATTATTTGCAAGAATGGCTTCTTCCGTTGTTCTGGATTGTCAATATCAGCTTGCTACTATATGGTGCAGTGGTGCTAATAGAATTGCTACCTCAGTTGGGACAACATGGGTTCAATCCTACCTGTGTGCACACTTTCCCTGTCCTCTGACTATGTGAAGTTTCTCTACTCCAATTTCTTGATTTTTTTAAATGAATGAATGGATAGATAGATAGATTTTAGTTCTCCAGAGATGAATAGGTTGGTTAATGAACTATTTAAATTAATCATAATCAGGTTTGTTATCATTGACAGGTGTCTTGAAACTTGTTTCGCAGCAGCAGTACATTTTGAAATATAAAAATTACTGTCAGTTACACAAAAGGAATAGCTATGTAGTATTCAAGGGTCATTTAGAAATCTGGTAAAGGAGGGGAAGTTGTTGTTTCTAAAATGAGTGTGGGTCTTCAGGCTCCTGTACCCTCCTCCCTGATGGCCATACTGAGAAGAGGGCACATCTTGGAAGGTGAGAGTCCTTAAATGCTGGGGCGCTACCTTTCGAATATGTCCTCGACGGGGAGAGGGAGGGAGCCTGTGATGGAGCTGGTACAGCCTCTTTCAATCCTCTGCAACAGAGCCTCCCTCGTTGCAGTGGTGCAACCAGTCAGATTCCATCCACCATACATGTGCGGAAATTTGCCAGAGTCTTTGGTGACATACCAAATCTCCTCAGATTCCTAATGAAGTGTAGCCACTGGCATGCCTCCTTTGTGATTGCATCACGTATGTTGGGACCAGGATGGATCCTCTAAGATCGTTGTACTCAGCAGCTTGAACCTCCTCATTTTTCCACTGTTGACGCCTCAGTGAGGACTAGTGTGCATTCTCCCAACTCCCGCTTCCTGAAGCTCACTATTCATTTCTTGGTCTTGCTGACACTGAGTGCAAAGATATTGTGAAACCACTCAACTGGCTGATCTATCTCACTAGGAATGTAGATTGTGGGGGGAAAGTTAGTGGAGGATGAAGGATTTTTCTATAAATTGGTGTAGACTAGACGAGCTGAAATTCCCTGTTCCTTATACCATATGAAAATGTGGGATGTGGAATTCCAGAATTCTAGCTAAGTCTGACTCTGTTCTACCCAGTGTTGTGAAACCATTTCTTCTTCTCCCATCCCCCATTGTGCTGCTTTTGCCTCTATCTATGCCACAGATTAGGGCAGCACGGTAGCACAACACTTTACAGTTAGTGACCCCTGGTTCAATTCCTGCCGCTGCCTGTGAGGAGTTCTCCATGTGCGGGTTTCCTCCCGCAGTCCAAAGACGTACAGGTGTCCCCCGCTTTACGAACGTTCACTTTATGTCGCTTCGCTTTTACAAAAGACCTACATTAGTAACCTGTTTTTGCAATCCAAAGAGGATTTTCACTTCTACGAGCATTTTTCCCATATAAATTAATGGTTCTTTACGCCATTTCGGATTAAGAAAGGTTTCATAGGAACACTCTACCTTTGTTTAAAAAAAAGGGGGGGGGGGAACTCCTGTACCGGCTGGTAGGTTAATTGGTCATTGTAAATTGTCTCGTGTGTAGGCGAGGGTTAAGTTGGGGATTGCTGGGCTGTATGGCTTGAAGTGTGGGAAGGGCCCTATTAAGTGCTGTATGCCAATAAGAAAAGTTTTAAAAACATCCAAACCATTAATGTACATTGTAAATGGTAAGCACTGACCCTGTGGTGCATCTTTGGTTATCGATTTCCAGTTACAAAAAAAACCCCTCTCATTGCCCGCTGCCAACAATAACCAACCTGGGATCTAATTTGCCAGCTCCCTGGATCTCATGGCCTTTAAGCTTCTTGACAGGTTTCCCATGTGGGAAGCCCTTATAGGCTTCACTAAATGTATTTCCCTAATCAATATGTTCAGTCAGACAAAATTTCTTGCTAACCAAACCATCAAGAGTATTTGATTAATCTGTCATTCCAAGAAGATATGGGTGATCCACTGGTCTTTGTAGTTTATCTATTACAACTGATTTTCTAGTAATCATTGAAGGTGTTCACAGTACCCATACAAGACCATTGCAGTCAGTTTCCTGAAATTCTGCTTCAACCTCAATTTTGTTCCCTTTCTGTTGCTTTCAGGTGGTTTTCCAGGGGGAATGCCCGGAATGGGGGGGATGCCCGGAATGGGGGGAATGCCTGGTCTGAATGAACTACTTTCTGATCCGGAGGTGCTTGCAGCTATGCAGGTAATGGAAGCAAACCATACAATGCTTTAGACAGCTTTTACAGCTATAGAATAAGTTTATTCTTTTTAACCTGGGGTCGTGATTGGGGATATGTAGAGTGTAGATTTGAATCCTCTTGTGTAATGATACGGCAGTATTTCAGTCAAAGAATCCATTTCCTGTAAGGTTCAAATTGTCGATCTGAAAGGGGTAACAACCAAATCCATTATCTATCCATAGGTTTCATGTATAAAGGGACACCATCCCTTTCAGGTTCCTCTCAAAGTCCTGACTCGGAAATGCATCATCAATGCCAGCTTTAAATTCTGGAACTCCCATTCCAGCTCCACTACTAAAAGTACTTTGGCTAGAATGGCTGCTGTGATGCAAGACAGCAGCTCATGGCCATCTTCGAGCATTTGGGAATGGCCAGTTTACTACTAGTGACAAACATATCCACAAAAGTGAAACTAAAGCTTCTTTCCACAATGTCTGGCTCGGTCTACTTCTGATCGATGTGTTGCACAACAAAATGGTTTTTATGTCTGTCTCTACTCTCCTTGTGAGGGTGGTAGTTCCCTTTTTTTTGCTCCTTCCCACTTAAAACCCTGCCTAAATGAAGTAGTATAGCTTGTTTGGATGTTTTGCATCTTCTCCTGTGCTTATAGGAGCTGCTCTTGTTTGTGAAAGGAGGGCCAGTTCTCCTCTGCCTTTTACCCATCCTGCTCCCAAAGGTGGTAACTTGTGCTCCACTGATGGATTTGGGATGTAATGTCGGGGACAGGTGAGAATTAGACTGTTGCTCAGTAATGTTGGTGCAGACCCCTACCCAGCAATCCTTCTGTGCTGCTACCCAAGAACAATTAGAATTTGTGCCCACCTCTGATCTCCCCAGAATTCCACTTTGCCTGAAAAGCAACAAAAAGACTTGGAAATTAACTAAATTCAGAAAATGCTGGAAACACTCAACAGGTCAGGTTTCATCTAGAGAAGCAAATGGTGCTAACATTTCAGGTCAAACACTGTTAGTTGTGATGACGGGTCTTTGATCTGAAACATTAGTGATGCTTCTCTTCCCCGTAGACACATCCTGACCATTTGTGGCATTTTATCACCTTTTCTGAGATCTGTCAACTTGCCACAGGCAAGAAAGCCAAGTTCACATCTTACCCGATATAAAACTCAATGTTGCATTCTTTATTCAACCTCAGGGAGCCTTAAAAGTTGACAAATTTAAATCTTGTGCACATGTGCTGGCATTTATCATGCATTATGAATCGCTTCTCTCTCTCTGCAGGATCCTGAGATCATGGCGGCGTTCCAAGATGTGGCCCAGAATCCAGCCAACATCTCAAAATATCAGAACAACCCTAAAGTGATGAACCTCGTGGGAAAGCTTTCAACTAAGTTTGGTGCCAAACCTTGAGGGGCAGGGTATTCTATGCAACATCCTAATTTCAGCCCTTGCACCCCCACCACCTTGCACTACTTGTGTATCTACAAACCTCCTTCAGAGTAGCCCGCTATATTTTTTAGTCTTTTTCTTACAGATTGATTTTTTTTTTGGAAATTAAAAAAAAGTATATGAGGAAAATGCTCTTACACAGAAAATCTCATGCTACTTACTGTCTTCAGTGGCCCAAATCTGTAAACGGGCATTTAATGTTACTTTTTTAGCATACCAATTATTGCTAAAAAAAAAAATAAACAGATTAAAATTGCAGAACAGAAAATTTGATGCAAACTTGTTGACTGGTTTGAAAAATAACTTTTTCTCAGAGAATGAGGTAAGCCAGTTCTCTGGGCCTCATGGTTCTAACCAATATTGGTATTATGTAAGCTACCTTATTCTGGTGTGGCTTAAGAGCCAGGACAACAGGCTTTTTTTGCACCAGATCTTACATTTAAAACTTTAGGTGCCCTATAATGCTATAGCAAGCTCGTGCTTCAGTACCTTTGATAAAAGTCTGTTACCCAATCTGCTGCAACAGCTAACCCAGTATAAATATGCATGTTGGGCTGGGAAGAGTACCCTTGAACCAAATAGCTTATTAGGGCTTGTATAGTAACAGTATATATTCTATTGGATAAAGTGTACAGCAGTTTGAGAGATGAACCAGAGGTCTGAGGGGACTCTTGTAAAACATCAGGGGCTATTTCAAAGCGCTGTCACTTCTGCGAAGTAAAGGGGAGATTATCAGTGTGGCAACTGTTTATTTTTTCTCCAAGAAAGATGGGTCCTACTTGAAAACAATCTGTGAATATCTGAGTGGATGTAAATATATATATGCAAAAAATTATTACTCTGACACTATATATGTTCCTTGGCCTCTTTCAGATGATTAAATTCAAGTGATTCCAATACATTGCAAATCATTTTCAATTAATATCAAACCCAATGTTAATTAGACACTGGTTTCTTGTACAATACAATGCTTCATAAATCTACAGGTAAAAGGCACTATATTAACTCTTATCTATTGGGGGTGGGGAAGTGTGGTCAGAAGGTAGATCAGGTGGACAATGTAACATAAGAGAAATTAAGCTCCCAGTAAGGCAAGAGGAAAAACAGTATAAGATTGATAAAGGGAATTCAGTATTCTAACCTGATCTTTCACCTTACTCCCAAAAAAAAAGTGAATGATAGTAAATTGCATTGTGCTACTGAAGGACTTTAACCATGTGAACAGTAGTTTCTGGTGTCCATGTAGAAGTTTTAACCTCTTGTGACTAAAGTGGTGTGTCATGGCTGATTGATGGAGGGGTTGGGGAGCACAAGGAATGGCATTTGCTGTAGGTTTGTGAAACACAATTAAGTGATGACTACTGATATCTCATTTGAAAGGAGTGCCTTCAGCCATGATTTCTTCCCTTTGAGTGAGAAAGCAGCAAGCTGGTTCTCTTCCCACTCCCGAGAGCACCCCTTTCTTTAATAACCACAATCCAAACTGCAATCATTACATTGCTTTTTGAAAGCAAAGTTGTAGTGCTTCAATATCTGATAAAGGGTCACTGTACTTTTCAGCACTGATCTGGTGTAAAATGTACAGCAATAAATGTTCCCCTTGCTCTTGTTGTATATAGTGTGTGTGGTATGTCTATAGAAAGAGAGAGACCTTCAATGGCTAAGGTCAACCATGAATATTGCATCCTAGCTGTGTAGATACCCAAACCTGGGTGGTACAACAGGGAGAGCAAACTATTGCCTCCCTCTCCAGACATCTGATGAACCCAAAGGAATGGCAAAGACATAGTTTGGCACCAGCAGCATCAAAGAGCTACTAGACATGGTTAAACTCAATGTAGGACTGCCTTGGGGACTCCAGCTCTGGATTTTTCACTTGGGGGGGAGGGGGGGTTTAAACTCTTGAAGCCATCCCCAAGAGTGGGTATAGCTACCAACCATGACTGACAAGTCACATCTGCTCAAAGCAACTGCCTTTGCCCCTTCTGTCAGTAGCAACAGGAACAGTTCTGCCAGGATTGGTAGCTAAGCCATGTGTGAAGGAAGGCCAGGAACTTGGTTGTCAGAGGTGCACACCATTGGAAGCATGTCCCCATTACCACCCCCGGCTATAACAACCTTAAGGAATATTAGTTATATCTTCTGTCCCATTCTACTGTTCCAATGGCCATCTGCAATCAGCAGTATCCACTCTTTCATGGGCCTGAAATGAAAGCCAAATGCTGGAAATGCCCAGCAGGTCAGACGGTAGCTATGGAGAGAGGGAATCCAAATTGTGAGACACTGATCTGGGGTGAGACAGAAATGATTTAAAATGGGCAACTTCTCACGCAAAGGGTGATGAGTTGCTGCAGGAAGTGGTTGACTAGTATCAGTAACAAACTAGTGGTTGACTAGACTGATGATAGTTTAGGGGAATATTGGCAGAATGCAGGAAATTAGGACTAGATAGGACCTCGATCCAAGCTGTAGTGCTCTGACTCTTGGAAAGAGGTCTTTGAGCTCATCTTTGTCACATGTACAGTGAAATGCGTTGCTGCATCGCATCAAATAAATCAGCAAGGATTGTGTTGGGAACTGCGACTGTGCTGTAAAACGATTGTGCTAGCCACCATCCTTCTGTGGGTCAACCAGGCCAACTTGCTGAAACTTTCCAGTCAGGAAATGGGGAAAAAGTGATGAGGCTAGAAGAGTTGAAACATTAACACTCTCTCCACATGTGCTAGTGAATGTTTCCAATCTTTTCTGTCTTCATTTCAAATCTCCAGAATATAGTTTGTTCTTGATCACGGCTAGTCTCTGTCGCCAGCTGGTTCAGGAGGGAATGAAGTTACGGCAACAGGTTAGTCCTGTCAGCCTCTCGGTGGCCAAACAGTTCCAGGCTCTTCACTGATTTCAAATGTAAAGTTTCTTTAAAATGTAAAAACATAACAAAATTACCAGGCTAACCTGTACAGAGAATTAAACTACCGGTATAGGGCCTCATCAAAATGATTTCTGTGAGTTAGACCAGGTACTTTACTAACCCTTTGAGTTCTCATTTTCAGCCTTCGTATCTATAAAGATCAGAGGAACATTCTCATTTTTTAACTGCAATGCATGTGGTTTTTAAATGACAATAAACTGAATCTGAATTTGAACTGTACAAGCTGGCTACAGCCAACATCCACTACAGCTGAATGTGAGGCAAAACTGCCTCACCAGCAAAATAACATCAGAGTGTGAAAATAATGTCACACATTGCTGTTCATTTGTTCCTGCCTTAAAGTGACTCATCTGGCTGCTTCACAATAACTGGCCAGAAAGGAACAGGTGAATTCTACTGTAGCATTCAGTTTGACATTTTCACAAGACACTTAACTTTGCCCACTTGGAGGTGACAGGCTGATATGAAACGGTGGTGAGCTGGGTCTGTTTTCTAAGGGTGACTCTAGAGTGATGACACTCCAAGCCCTACAGCACCCTATATGAGGCCATACGCATCGAATTAGAGACTACTACAGCATGGAAATGTACTGTGCTTTTGTTGGAGTAGAAAACTTCCAGCTGTGGCCTCTTCTACAGAAGAGCTCCTTTGCTGCTTTGAAGATCAACAGAAAGTTTTCTGGTCAGTACGATTCATTGGAGCTCCTCTGGCGCATAAAGATCAGAGGTGACTGTGTTCCATGTAATGTTCAAGATAAATTACCACTTTTTAAAAATACACACAAACCAGTTTACAGCTGATTAGATTTCATAAAAAAAGGCATACAATATTATGCACAAAGCATTTAAGCACAGATGGTCCAAAAGTTATACTGCAGTTTGAAGTGCGAAACATTTAGGAAAATAAACAACCTTTAGAAACTTATTTAAGTGCCCTAAACAGATTTTATACAACTCTCCCCACAACCCCCCTCCCCCCACCCCAATAGTGCACAGAAAGGCGCAGCACTGATGGGACCAGGTTTCAGTCATCTTTCTCAGAATAAAAGGATAATTTCATTCTGTAGTTTCACAATGCCAAAACAAAACATCCTAAGATTCTTTTAAGGTAATCTCAAACATTTTAAAAAGTGTATACGTAAAAAAAGGCATCACCCACGTAGAACTTCACGTCACACCCTGTAGTGACTGCACCATGGGAGCAGTTAGTCATCCTAAGAATTAGCTTGAAAAGACACGGCCTACATGTAAACAGGGTCTGTCGAATCTTAGTTGACAGTCTGCAATTTTTTTTTTACTAGTTACCAGTTTATTCTCCCTCTGACTCACTTTTCAAACGAGTTACAGAGCATCCTTGAAGGTAGGTACATAGTAATTCCCACTGGAGAAGCACCAGAATTTTGCTAAGACCACCATGTTTAGTTGAAAGTCAATGGGCTGGAAATATTAATTATGTAAGTATCCACAGTTCCACTCATCCATCAGAACATGGAACAGACCCTTCAGCCCAGTGTTGTGCCAAACAGCTAAAACACCGATCCCTCCTGCTGACGTACTTCCTGTCTTTCTATGCCTTTCATAAACTTCTATCAGATCTCCCCTCAGCGTCTGCCACTCCAGAGAAAAAACCCAAGCTTATTCAGCTTCTCATGATAACGCATGGTCTCTAAACCAGGCAGTATCCTGGTAAACCTCTTCTGCACCCTCTCCAAAGCCTCAATATCCTTATAGTGAGGCAACCAGAACTGTGCGCAGTACTCCAGATGTGGCCGAAGCAGAGTTTATAAAATTGCAACATAACCTCATGGGACTTTAAAACTCATTGCTTTGACCAATAAGAGCAAGCATTCCATAAGCTACCTTAACTACCTTATCAACCTGTATAGCCACTTTCAAGGAGATATGAACATGAATTAGAACCATCTCCTGAGGGATACGTGGTGGCATTGGTAATCCCAGACATGGAGTTAAGTAAAACCCAGGCCTAGTGTGCTGCCAAGTCACAATAATCACAAGGGATTTCAGTTTTGAGTTGCTGTTAGTGTCCATTTTTAACCATTGTTATGCCTAAATACCATTAACTACAGTTGTTAGGACATCGGACAAAGCCAGAAGCTCACTTAGTGACCAAGACCAGCCCTACATCAACCAGCTGGCCAGACTGAGAACAGCAGGCACTAAACGTACCGCAGGGAGGTACTTCCTGCCAAAGAGGGCAAATAGAAAAGGTACTGTCTTATCAACAGGCAATCGAAACAAACAGTGACATTCTCCTTGCCCTTCCCCCCCTCTACATCTTTTTTCTCCAGTCCTACTGAAGAGTTTCAGACCAAAAAACGTCGACTGTTTACTCTTTTCCACAGATGCTGCCCAGCCTGCTGAGTCCCTCCAGCATTTTGTGTGTGTTGCTGCCATTTTTTAAGCTGTTCTTATCAACATTTTGTGCAGCAAGTCACTTTTGGGTATATTGGCTCTTAGACTGAAGATTTTTGACGTGTGTGGTACATTCAGATTGCTTTGGCATTGTAAAAAGTTACAAAATCTGGGCTGTTGAAATGGTAACTCACAATTAGGCAATGAGGTGTTTCATAGGAAACTACATCATACCTGAACAGGTTAAGAGTAATCGACCTGCTCTATTTCATACAAAGACTGTGACCACAGTACCTTCCAGATTGCTCTTGCCCTAGAAGGAGAAGAGGGGATTAGTTTGGGACAAATGCCATTCAAAAGGTCCCTTGATCTCAAACTTTTTGGATTGACCCTCAAAAGTCCTCCACTCCCTCAGTGCACATCAATACAGCCCTGCAGTCTCGTCTAGACACCAGTGCCTGGCAGAAGGACAGGGGGGATTGGCTCCACGTCCATCTTGGGCCTTCTCAATGCCGCCAGCATTTCTCTCTGAGCAGCATCTTGGCTTCCAGTCTCAACGTCACCAAAGGAGCTCTTGATTATCAGTGGCGAGGCCGTCACCAGCTCGTGCCATTGTCTGTCGTCCTTGAGGCTCTCCTGCGTCCCGTCAAAGTTCAGGAAAGGTATGGTCTGCTTCTCCACTCCCACCGGTTCCTCTTTGATACCTTGCTCTGTGGCTTCGATATGCTGAATGGCCTTTAGAGTAAAACAGATGTTTGAGTGACCAGGTAACAACCAATTTTCATCTAACTCCCATTCATAATATGTGCTGTCACCATCAATTATTTTCTGCTTTAACAAGGGGGTTAATGACAATTAAAGGACCACCTAAGCACATTAAAACTCCAATAACCCAGACTACAGGATGCTACTAATGAGATCTGATACACAGTTTATGTCACACATTAGGCTGTGGTAGAATAACACCCTGCACACTGGACCTTGGTTCCAGCCCCTCTCCCTTCCCTGACCACACACTGGAACCAGCACAATCTGATCCAATGAGTGAACTAGCAGTCAGACCATGAGGATTTGTTAATGATCTGATAATGGATGATTGGATTTTTTTATTGGGTATTGTGTCATCCACACGAACAGTCCCTGACCTCTCATCAGATTGTAGCAGAGATCGACTCCACCCAAATCCTAGCACCTAACCTTCTGATGCCGTCTTGCTGACTAACTTCTGTCCTAAAATCAACCCCTCACCTTCTGCACCAAGATCCCCGCAATGAGACAGTGCCCTCTGATCTGTGGCGTAACTCTATGACCCTTGCTGGAGCAACGGCCCCTGACCCCAACCTATGCACACACTTGACAGTGACCCCACCTGAGCTGTATGATAGTGATTGCTGACCTGTGTGAGTGACACACGAGGATGAACCTCTTTCACCCTCTATCACCTCTGATCTCCTTGCTGGTAACATTATGGCCTCCTCCACCGACCCTCCCAACACCTATCACGCTGACGCAAGCCCCCGTCGAACCCCCACTATACCTGTACAATGGTGTCCAGATTCTGTTTTGACGTGGACACGGAGCTGATGACGGAGCTGGGCGCCATGGTAACCACATTGACCTGCAGCACACTCGGAGGCAGAGGAGCTGGCACTATGACCGTCGGGTGGTGAGTTGGGGCCAGCGGACTATGCGTGACGGGCAGCTAAACAGGGAACAAAGCAAATGATGTTAACAGGAACGTCGCCGGCTAGGAAAAGCACATTCAGCTGAGCAGCAAAGGAGGCAAGTTTTGTTTTCAGACTGACCTCAGGGTGGGAGAGGAGCACTGCAGAGAGAGCGAGATCCAGGCAAAGCGTGAGGGACGGGAAAAAGATAGGCAGAGACAGCGCAAGGAGAGACGGAGAGAGCTGTACCCTGTGAGCAGCGGCTGGAACAGTGGGTGAGTGGGAATCCTGTGCCCGGTGGGCGAGGAGGGCAGGTATGTCCAGCAGGTAAGAGGAAGGCAGGAAGAGGGAGATAAAAGAAAACTTCGGCAGACGGCCCCATATCTTGCAGACTTTCTCCCCACCTTAACACCCACAACTCTACAGACTGGGACAACGCTGCCTTTAGCCACCTGATTGAAATGTTGGAGCAGCTTTACCACATGCCTCCTGACTGGGGAGATGGCATGGGGCACACACATGTATTTGCCCTCTCATATTCCTGCACACCCTCCTGCTCACACGCTCGTTCTTACACAATCACCCGCCCTCATTCAGCGTAAAGCCATTATCATTATTATGTGTTATGTCGTATGACGTGGGCAATCATAGTCTTTGGCCACGGTTGTTCTTGGCAAATTTTTCTACAGAAATGGTTTGCCATTGCCTTCTTTGGGGCAGTTTCTTTACCCCAACCATTGTCAATACTCTTCAGAGATGGTCTGCCTGGCATCAACATGGTTGCATACCAGGACTCATGATATGCTCATACAACCATCCACCACCAGCTCTCACAGCTACACAGGACCCTGATTGGGGAGCTACGCCTTGCCCAAGGGTGACCTGCAGGTTAGTGGAAGGAAGCAGTGCCTTACCCCTCCTTTGGTAGAGACCTTGCCACTATTCTGTGAAGAGGGCACTGCCAACGCCTCCTCAACTCAGAAATAGAGCAGAGACGTTTGAATGACAATAAAGTGAGCAGGGAACGGGAAGATCAGAGTTAATGCCCATCCCCACTCCCATCCAGGACAAAATCCGGGGGCTCCCAACCTGGGGCCCAAGGCATAAGAAAGGGTAGGCACCCCTGCCTCAGTCACCACCCGCCATAGCCGGGACCCTACCTGTGCAGTGCCAATGGCTCTCTGCTGCTCCTCCAGCAACAGCCTGCGTCGCTCCAGCACCTTGTCGTGGTCCTGCACCAGCGCCTCCTTCAGCCTGCCGGGCTGCAGCCGGGACTCCAGGGATTTCACCTACGGGAAGACACCGCAGATCGTTCCTCTGTGCTCGTACCAACTCTCTCCGCCGAGTCCCGCCCCAGAACCCTGCAGGCATCCCTCGGGAGACGAGTCGGGCATGGAGTGCCAATTTCCCCTCCAGGGCAGCACGCTTGGTGTGACTCTGTTACGACCCAACGACCGGGGTTCATTCCCCCCGCTGTCTGTAAGGAGTAGGCCAGTGGAGGGAAGGAGCGCCTTACACCTCTTTTGGTAGAGATGCAACTCCATCCTGCCACCCAACACTTGGGAGAAATTGTGCTCAGTTTTGATCACCCAGGAAGGATGTCACTAACCTGGAATGTGCATCTTTTCTTTTGCACCAGCATGTTGCTGGGACTGCAGGGCTTGAATTACAAGGAGAGGCTGGACTTCCTTCCCTGAAGTGAGGAGGCCAGGGGGTGACCTTACAGAGGCAGATCGTCACACTCTTTTCCCCTAGGTGAGGTGAGAGCCTCCGCCGGTCAGAGTTGACCATGGATATTGTATCCTAGTGGTCTAGATACCCAAGGCAGGGCAGTATGGTACGGAGAGCAAGCTGTAGCCCATGTAGCAGGCTCCCCCTCTCTGTTCATCTGATAAACCCAAAGGAACGGCAGAGACCAATACAGTTTGGCACGAGCAGCATCGCAGGAGGTGCCAGTCGGCATCGAACTCAATGTAGGGACTCCAGCACCAGATTTACCCTCGGGGTTTACTCCCGAAGCCTTCCCTGTGAGTGGGTACAGCCGCAAGGCGGTGATGGTTTAAGATAAGAATTTTTCCTGGGTAGGGGAGTCTGAAACTAGAGGACGCAGATTTACAAGTCCCCCAAGGGGAAGCTTTCTCACAAAGAGACGGTGAGTAATGGAACAATCTGCCAGGGGATGTGTACAGGTGGTACAATCACAATGTTTGTTAAGACATCGCGACAGTTTCATGGTGCAACAGCTATTCGAACAGAACAACACCACTTAGAGACTAAACACGGGAGGGGGTTTAATCCTGTCTGACACACCACCCATCCAATCCAATTAATAAAATTCAAAGTCAAAGAATAAATTTGATCCTTTAAGGAACTAGCAAAACAAGCAATCTTGAACTGATTTAAAAACTAATGAAATTAAAAATAGCGATAAAACAGCCTATTACACTTATCTGAGCTTTCTTCAACCTAAGTAAGCTATTTAAATGAAGTTAAGCAGTTTTAAGCAAAATTAAGCAGTCAACGAAACAGGCATCATGCTGGCTCACTCCTCAGATCAAACTGACCTAAAGGCAAAATCATTATGACACAACTAAAACTCTGCTTCTACCATGCTCCCACCCACCTGAATAACCACCCATAATAAATGCACAGCGCAAAGTACAATGCAAAGTAAAATAGAGAGATGGACTGGAAAGGTTTAGAGTTAATTAGCCCAAATACAGGGGAATGGGGATTTGCTTGGATAGGCATCCAGTTGAGCATAGACAAATCGTGCTGAAAGGCTTTTTCCGTTGCTCTGTAACTCAATGATTTCATCTGTATTTTTTAAAACTCTGATTTATAATTTAAGTTTTTATTATATTTACTATTGATTTGTACTCCAGGGAGCGTCAAGTGCAGAATCAAATATCGCTGTGATGATTGTACACTCTAGTATCAATTGTTTGGCGACAATAAAGTATTACTACTCCTACCTATGGAGCCATCTTTTCTGTCCAGACCACCTACCTCACCTCTGAGCCCATCACTGACAACAAATTCCCACCCCCAGTGAAAGTATTGTGGACAGTAGATCCCCCTGCCCTATGAATACGCCACGGAGAGCAGAACCCCCCCCCCCCGCCCCACGAACACAATTCAGACCTTCTCCTCCAAGCTGAGCCGCACCAGCCTCTCCTTCTCCAGGTGCTGCCGGAGTTCAGCCAGCTCATCGTCCGCCGAATCTGGAGAGCCGATCCCCTCGTCGGATTCGTCGCCCCGTTTCCGCTTGGGGGAGGAGCCCGAGTACTCCTGGGGAGGAGAGAGGGAAAGCTCTCGCTTATTTCAGCCTGGTATTGAGGGCGCCGCTCCGTTCCCCCGCTGAACGCCAGGACTCTGAAGGGAAACTTCCACGGAAATCCCGAATCACACAACAGCCCAGCTGGTGACCCGTTTATTTTTACTCAAATAGAACACAGTAACAGGCCTTTTCAACTCAACAGGTCTGCACTGGCTAACCACACCCAGCTGAACAATTAACCTCCTAACCCTTTGGGATGTGGGAGGAAATCACACGGTCACGTACAGAGTGGAACTGACCCTGGCTCGATGGCGCTGTAACTTCTCCGAGGCCTCTGTCAGTCAGGGTCGACCATGGATGTTGCTGTCTAGATACACAAGCCAGGGCAGTACGGTACGGAGAGCAAGCCCCTCCTCTCCGTGCATCTGATGGACCCAAAGCAACGGCCGAGACCGATACAGTTTGGCAGCAGCAGCGCTGCGGGAGTGGCCGGTCAGCGTTGAACTCAACGCAGGACTGCCTTAGGGGCTCCAGCTCTGGATTTACTCCTGAAGCCATCTCCGCGAGCGGGTATAGCCACAAGGCAGCAGAGGTGTGAAATTCAATTCTCACTGCTGCCTGTAAGGTGTTTGTACGTTCTCCCCGGGGCCCAATGGGTTTCCTCCGGGTGCTCCGGTTTCCTCCCACAGTCCAAAGGCCATAAGACATAGGAGCAGAATTAGGCCATTTGACCCACAGAGTCCGCTCCACCACTCCATCACGGCTGATTTCTTTTCCCTCTCAAACCTATTCTCCTGCCTTCTCCCCATAACCTTTGACACCCTGACTAATTAAGAACCCGGTGGGGCTGAGATGGTCTCCGATCTTTGCCACGGTCAGAGAACAGCTCAACCCAGCCATCAACCACACAAGCTACACGTTTTCCAAATTAAGAACCTATCAACCTCTACTTTAAATATACCCAAATGGTCCGGCCCCCACAGCCATCTGTGGCAATGAATTCCTCAGACTCACCACCCTCCGGCTGAAGAATCCCTCATCTCTGTTCTAAAGGGACGTTCCTCTATTCTGAGGCTGTGCCCTCCGGTCCTAGACTCCCCCCACTATCGGAAACATCCTCGTTAATCGGTCACATGGGTGTAATTGGACAGTGTGGCCTGGTACCTCTAGGTAATAAATGAATTGGATTAATTGGTGATTACTCGTAGGGATGCTAAATAAATCAGTACAAACAATAAGACGTGCCTTCCCGGTCAACAAGGCTCCAGTTTCCATGCCCGCTCACCTGTACCAAGCGTTTCAGATGTGCGTTCTGCTGCATCAGCCGGGTTTTATCCTCCTCCAGGGCAAAGATGTACTCTGCCGTTTGTTGTAGGATCGCAGCCTGCCAGCAGAGAGTGAGATAGTCACTTTGACAATAGACAGTAGGCGCAGGAGTAGGCCATTCGGCCCTTCTAGCCAGCACCGCCATTCACTGTGATCATGGCTGATCATACACAATCAGTACCCTGTTCCTGTCCTCTCCCCATATCCTTTGACCCCGCTATCTATAAGAGCTCTATCTAACTCTCTCTTGAATGCATCCAGAGACTTGGCCTCCACTGCCTTCTGGGGCAGAGCACTCCACATATCCACCACTCTCTGGGTGAAAAGGTTTTTCCGCATCTCTGTTCTAAATGGCCTACCCCTTATTCTTAAACTGTGGCCTCTAGTTCTGGACTCACCCATCAGCGGGAACATGCTTCCTGCCTCCAGTGTGTCCAATCCCTTAATAATCTTATATGTTTCAATCAGATCCCCTCTCATCCTTCTAAATTCCAGTGTATACAAGCCCAGTCACTCCAGTCTTTCAACATATAACAGTCCTGCCATTCCGAGAATTAACCTTGTGAACCTACGCTGCACTCCCTCAATAGCAAGAATGTCCCTCCTCAAATTTGGAGACCAAAACTGCACACAATACTCCAGGTGGGGTCTCACCAGGGCCCTGTACAGCTGCAGAAGGACCTCTTTACTCCTATACTCAATTCCTCTTGTTAAAAAGGCCAGCATGCCATTAGCTTTCTTCACTGCCTGCTGTACCTGCATGCTTGCTTTCTTTGGCTGATGTACAAGAACACCTAGATCTCGTTGTACTTCCCCTTTTCCTAACTTGACTCCATTTAGATAATAATCTGCCTTCCTGTTCTTGCCACCAAAGGGGATAACCTCACATTTGCTGTTAAACAAACCCCCCTCCTTGCAACATTATATGGAAGCTCTGAGCAGAGAGGGGTGATGCTTTAGGCTGTCTGTCGAAAGTCAACATCAAGTGCAGTCTGTCTCTGCCTCCAGAAACCAATCCGATTTGTTTTAGTTTGCTGAGTAAACGGGTGTAAGGAGCTGACAGGTTAAGTTTTATATTCACCCATTATTGCCAATAAGGTGCCCTCCTGACCTGAACAAAGTTTTCTGTAAGTTCACTTTTGGAGAAGTTCATTTTGACACTGAAATGGGACCAGCACTAGGTTGGGTTTTAAGGGCTCGTGAGCAGATAAGACATTCAGAGTCAATTCTTCTTCTGTTTGTGCTAAACATGCCCCAATACAATTTAAGGTTGTACATTGGGCTCACATGTCCAAGGATAAACTTGCTCGATTTTATTCTTGTGTTAATCCAACCTGTGACAGATGTCATTCTGAAGTTGCTTCATGACCCACATGTTTTGGTCTTGCCCCTGCTTGCAAAATTATTGGAAAGATATTTTCGGTATTATTTCAAAAGTTCTGAATATTAAATTGCAACCGCATCCTATTACTGCAATTTTCAGTTTACCAATGGTGGATAATAGTTGTTTATCCCCCCCAGCTCGGCGGATGATTGCATTTGTTATGTTAATGGCTAGAAGATCTATCCTTTTGAACTGGAAAGAAATTAATCCTCCAACTATATTTCAGTGGTTTTCTCAAACTATTTCTTGTTTGAGTTTAGAAAAAATTAGAAGTGTTATCTTTGAACCTTCAGTTAAATTTGAAGAAACTTGGAGACCATTTATTCAACATTTTCGTATGAGCTAAACTGACTTTTCCTAAACCTTACTTTTATTATCCTTAATTACTTGGAGGGAGGTACGGGGTTATTGACGCTACCGTGTATATTTGACATAATGCAATGGCCCATGTCGGTTAGGGTTTTTTTTTCTTTTTTTTGGGGGGGGGTTCTTATTTACTCCATTTTTTGTATCAGTTTGGGAGGTTATTATATATGGATTATCATCTATTTGTATTTATACCTTAACCTATTAATTATGTACTCTCAAGCTCTCTGTATTCATGTTTCATTTATGTTTGTTTAAAATGAATAAAAAGATTTAAAAAGAAAGACATTCAGACAGGTGACACAGCCTCAAGATTCGGGGGAGCAGATTTAGGGCGGAGATGAGGAGGAACTGCTTTTCCCAGAGGATGGTGAATCTGTGGAATTCTCTGCCCAATGAAGCAGTGGAGGCTGCCTCAGTTAATATATTTAAGACAAGGTTGGATAGATTTTGGATAGAAGGGAAATTAAGGGTTATGGGGAAAAGGTAGGTAGGTGGAGACGAGTCCATGGTCAGATCAGCTGTGATCTTACTGAATGGCGGGGCAGGCTCGGTGGGACAGGTGGCCGACTCCTGCACCTATTTCTTATGTTGTTATGTGATGATGGAACCCAAGGTCCCAGCAGAAAGTTAGTTATGGATCCCACGCAGTAGGGTCCCTTGCTGTCGACACAGGGCCAAAGAAAATAAAGGGCTGTACTGCCGAAGAAAAGGCCTAAACAAGGTGTATGAAACCACGAGGGGGTTTAGATAGGATGAATGTGCGCAGTTTTTCTCCTAGGGTTGGAGAATCAAGAACCAGAGGGCATTGGTTTAAGGTGAGAGGGGTGAGATTTAATAAGTTCGTGAGGGGCAAATATTTTTTCTTCACGGATACGTGGAATGAGCTTCAGAGGAAGCAGTTGAGGCAGGTGTATGAACAATTTTTAAAAGGCAGTCAGATGGGCACCCGGAGAGAAGCTTAGAAAGTTATAAACCAGATAAGGGCAAATGGGCCTCGACTGGATAAGCATCTTGGTCGGTATGCATCAGATGGGCTGAAGGGTCTGCTTGGACCACTTGATTGGCAAACACTGCCTGCCAACTCCGCCACAGGAAAAGGAACGATGGTCGTTACCCCATGGATGACGGGTGAGAAATGGACCAGAAAGCCCGCAAAGGAGGAAAGTCTGGTTGTCGTACGCAGGTCCCGAGAACCTTAGTGTGTGCAGTGAATCAACCATGGGAACAAGGTGCTAAACCCTCTCCTCACTGTCACACTGGGCACCAGAGAGAAGAGAAACCTAAGCTCCATGAGTCCCCAGAGGTCACCCCGGCGACAGGGTTGAGGTTGGAGACTGACCCACTCTCTCAGCTCAGGAGAGGGCACGGGAAGTGAAAGAAGTCCCAAACCGGGGTGGGGTGGGGGAAAGCATCACCACCTGCTTGGAACGGGTCCTGCAAAAAGGCCTTTGCCGGTCAGCTGAGGGGCGTAGCAAGCGGCAGCGGTCGACGGGAGGGAGGAAGCGGGCCGACACTGACCTTGCTCAACTTCTCGCCATCCGTGTGGGGCAGCAGCACCTTCAGGGACTGGAACCCGGCGTTGATGCTCTGCATGCGTCGCCGCTCATTGCTGTTGGCGATCTCCCTGCGGATGCGCCGGTCGTGATCCCGCTGGCTCTCTGGCGTCAGCGGGATGTTCGAGAGGCTGGAAAGGCAAGAGGACTCGGCGTGAAAGGGGGCCGAGAAGCGGAAGGAACCAACCCCGCTCTCCCGATCGCAGAAGCTGGCCGGGCAGGGTACAGGGAGCAGCTAAACGGGTGCCAGGCTTAGAGTCCGCTTAATGCAAAGGGCAGAGAAACCAGCCACTGACTGTCAAACTCAGGTATTCAATTACTCAAAACCATCTGAAACTACAGATCGGAAATCTAAACCAAGAGTGTCAGTGTTAATGAGAACACGTCTGGAATTTTGGATTTTGAGTTTAGTTACTGCAATCATCTGGGGATTAAAATGTCAGTTCGTCACTCTATACCTTCGTCCCCAGAATCCCAAATACCAAAACTTAAAACAAACATGTTGGAGACATTCGGTCAGGCAGCAACTGTGGAGAGAAAAACAGAGGTAATGTTTCAAGCCCAACCAAGGCTCTTGAACCAGATAGACTAACTCCATTTCTCTTTCCACAGATGCTGCCTGACCTGCTGAGTGTTTCCAGCATTTTCTGTTTTTCCATTCCAGGCTCTCGGTCTTTCTGTCTCCAATCGTCACCTGTGTGTCATAACCCTCGATGGTACAAAAATACCGGCTGTGTTGTGTGGTCGGTGGAATAATGGCCTCATCAGGACTGATCCCCCGGCCCCCACGGTTCGATGTAATTGTCTCTGTGCCACACCAGATGTTTATCTGTGGATCTTTGATTCGAGGAGACAAAGCATTCAAACAGGACTGCAGGAGAGAAATGGCAAAAGAAGAGCAGTGGGGAATTGGAATAAACGGGACAGATGGGGGGGCAGAGGAGGGAGAGGACAGAGAGGAGCGAGGGGATGAGAATCGGGTGGGAAACAGAGAGATGGTGGGGAGACAAGAGACGGGGAGGGGCGATGGGGGGGAAGGGAGTCGGTGGGGAGGAGACAGGGAGGAGGATGGGAAGGGGGCAGGGGAGGAGACTGGAGGGGGGAGGGAGACAAGGGGTGAGGGCTACTGAACAACACACAAATACTTTCAGCCCCAGATGGTCTGGTAATTAACCCCAAAATCCAGCACGATCTCACTAACACTGACACTCTCGGTTTAGGTTTCTGCTCTGTGGTTCCGGAGGGTTTTCTGTAGCGTAATAGCCGAGTTTAACACTCGGCAATGCCTGATTGGAGCTGGTTTCTCTGGCCTTTTCAAGAAGCTCATTGTTTCTGCCAGGATCCGGTCTGACTCCTCCTCCTCTGTGCCCTGACTGTTGTGGGGCGTGTGGGCTCTAATTGTCCACCGAGTTCACAGCTGCTTTGATCTGCAATGTGTAAGGTTTGAACGTGACTTCTGAACACAATGGGAATATTATAATGGTTGTCTGCAAATAACTAAGCTTCTTTGGCAAGTAGCCACAACAGGAAGAATTTAACCCTTCCTCTTCCAGCTGCCCTGAAGCCCTGTAAAACCAAGCCAGCGTCTGCAGTGCTGCTGGGATCACATTAACCATGTCAAATGCTTGTAGTTCCAAATCTTCAGCCACAATTGGAGTGTTGGATAATGGGAGTTGTGCACGGCAGCTAGTATAGAAATATTGGGCCAAATAATTCAGTCTTCACTGTGGAAGACACAGACAGACATCAATGACAATCGACAGCATTATGCATGGTTGACATCTCTCTCTGATCTTCTGTGCCGCCCTGGCGGAGATGTCTGAAATAGCCACTGACAACATGTCCTCCACAGTCATGTTGACAGCAGAAGAACTAGCATTCGATCATGAGTTTTAGACAGGATCTCCCACCAAGGCTGGCTGCGTGCCACAATCTTTTCTGGAGGCTGTCAAAACCTCGGGAAAGTTGGCTACAACCTCCAGCAGCCCCAGGGGTCACTGTAAACCAGCAGCTATTGACGAGTACGGGTCGGCCAATGCCTGCTGACCAGAACTGGATGTCCCAAAATCCAAACACCACCCTCCCAAATCCTCTCTCAACGGTCACCCAGCACAATCAGAGCTGGCCACAGATCAGAACAGGCACGATGGCAGATGACCTTAATAAGTGTTTAACGTCAGTCTTCACTGTGGAAGACACAGACTGACAGACACACTAGTAGTATGCAAGAAATTCGAGAGATGAGTAGTATTATTACTAAGGAGAGGGTGCTTGGGTATCTGAAAGGTCTGAAGGTAGATAAATCACCAGAACCAGATGAAGTACGTCCCAGGGTTCTGAAAAAGGTATCTGAAGAGATTGTAGGGGCATTAGTAATGATCCTCCAAGAACCTCCAGATTCTGGAATTGTTTTGGAGGACTGGAAAATTGCAATTGTCACCCCACTCTTTAAAAAGGGAGGGAGGCAGAAGGAAGGAAATTATAGACCAGTTAGTCTGTCTTCAGTGGTTGAAAAGATGTTGGGATTGATTATTAAGGACGAGGTCTCGGGGTACTTGGAGGCACCTGATAAAATAGGCCAGTCAGCATGGTTTTCTTTGGGCGAAGTCTTTGTGTGGCAAATCTGATGGAAAAAACCGGCAGGATAGTGGATGTTGTTTGCTTGGATTTTCAGCAGCAAGCCTTTGACCAGGTGCTGCACGCGAGGCTGTTAAACAAGATAAGAGCCCAGGGTACTACGGGAAAGATATTTGCAAGGACAGAAGATTGACTGACTGGCAGGATGCAAAGAGTGGGAATAAAGAGCCCCTTTTCTGGTTGGCTGCCGGTGACTAGTGGTGTCTGGTGTTGGGACTGCTTCTTTTCACATTATATGTCAATGACTTGGATGACAGAACTGATGGCTTTGTGGCCAAGTTTGCAGATGATATGAAGATAGGTGGAGGGGCCGGTAGTGTCGAGGAAGCAGAGAGTCTGCAGAACGACTTACAGACAGATTGGGAGAATGGCAAAGAAG
Organism: Hypanus sabinus; assembly: GCF_030144855.1. Taxonomy (NCBI): domain Eukaryota; kingdom Metazoa; phylum Chordata; class Chondrichthyes; order Myliobatiformes; family Dasyatidae; genus Hypanus; species Hypanus sabinus. Next base: position 14,773,914 of record NC_082734.1, read on the forward strand.
TGGCAGATGGAATATAGAGTAGGGAGGTGTAAGCTGATGCACTTTGGTAGAAGGAATAAAGAAGTAGGCTATTTTCTAAGCAGCGAGAAAATTAAAAACTAAAAGGTGCAGAAGGACTTGGGAGTCCTCGTGCAAGATTGCTGAAGGTTAATTTGCAGATTGAGTTGGTGGTAAGGAAGACAAATGTAATGTTAGCATTCACTTCAAGGGGACTAGAAATCAAAGGCAAGGGAGTGACGGTGAGGCTTTATAAGACGTTGGTCAGACTGTCCACTTGGAGTGTTGGGCCCTTATCTAAGGTAAGTTGCTGGCACTGGAGAGGGTCCAGAGAAGGTTCACGAGAATGATTCCAGGGAATGAAAGCGTTAACAAGAGTAATCCTTCCCCAGAGTACTCGCTGAATAAACTCTTCTTGGCCTTCCAGCCGGGTAAGGGTATCAATTACAACCGACGTTTCTGAGACAAACTCGGCCATCTTTTTCAGGGATGACTCCTGAGAAGAGTTTATTTACAGACATTTGTATATGAGGAGTGTTCAATGGCTCTGGACCTGTACTCACTGGAGTTTAGAAGAACAAGGAGGGAATCGAATACTGAAGGGTCTGGGTAGTGTGGGTGTGGGGAGGATTTTTCATACAGTGGGTGAGTCTCGGACCAGAGGCCGCAACCTCAGAATAGAGGGGCGGCCATTTAGAGCAGAGATGAGGGGGTATTTCTTTAGCCAGAGGATAGTGAATCTGTGGAACGGATTGCCACAGGCAGCTGTGGAGGCCAGGTCAATGAGTGTATTTAAAGCAGAGGTTGATAGGTTCCTGATTGGTTAGGGCAGCAAAGGTTATGAGGAGAAGGTGGGAAAATGGCAACTCGATGGGTCGAATGGCCTATTTCTGCTCCGAGAGTTGATGGTTTTATAATAAAACATGCTAGATGCAGCCTTCTACTTGTTCACGGCCCAGCTGTAGTAATTTCCACTTTGAACTGGAAAGCAGTCACACCCCGTTGGGTTGGTGGACAGGATGCAGAAAACAACGCACTGATCGTGCACAGGCCCTCCCCACGTTACAAATGTGTTTACGTGTAACCCCCCCCAGGATAATCGTTTCCACCGCAGGCAAAGGCCTCCCCACCATGGAGCCCCCGAGAGCAGGGCCACGTTCTCTTCCCACTACCACCAAGGGGCAGGAAGATTGCAGGAGCCTTGGGCCCCCCACCATCAGGCTCAGGAACACTTATTGCTATTGAATCAGTGAGGATAGCTCACTGGCACTGTTTATTTAATAGACACACACACACACACACCGTAATTCAGCGTCCTGTTTCTCTATATTGCATTGTACTATTGCCACAAGGTTAACAAATTTCACGACACATGGGAGTGTTATTAAACCGCCCCCTGATTCTGAACTTCATGCTCCCCGTTTCATTGGGGGAGGCCATCTGCTTTGGAATTCGAGTTGTGCTGTCAGCACTGTATTAACAATGTGACACCCAGCTCACTGAAAGGGGCCATTGAGAGTGGGACACCATTGTAACCAGGTAGGATACACAATTTTTAAAAAAAAACTTAGGTTAATTAGCGCTCCACCACCATTCGTTACAACCTGGTTACTATTTCCAGGGACTTTGTGTATTTTTGACCTGTGGACTTTCTTAAAACTGGCCACCTATCCGTAACGAGGGAATGAATGGCCCGAGGTAACTTTACAACAAAACCTGTTGCGATGTGAGGAATGAGGCAGAACATTGGAACTGAACTGACATTTAAAGAACCGACATCCCGAAGGAACCAGATCACAAGATCGCTTTCGTTTTATAAACCTGCTCCAGCTCTCTGGTGTTCTTTCGCCCTTCTCTTAACTTCCAACAATCTCCCTCAAAAGATAATTAGCAGGCCAGCTTTTTTTAAAAAAAACGGAATACGTAAAAACTATAAGGGATGCAGACTCGATTGATACTTTTTCTCAAAACCTGTTAATTTAACAAGCATAACTTTGTTTTTTATTTTCATTATTTATTTTCATGTTTGCACTTTTATCCTACAGTACTGTGAGAGCTAAATCGTTTGCATGAAATCTGTTTTACAACTAAATTATTAATATTACATACAAAATAGACCGGAAGGCCTCTTCCCACGTACAAATGATTTTATGTTGTACTTTGTGCAAGCAACATTTTTATAGGCGATAAATGACGTTTTTAAGAGTAATCTGCTCGATGCGCAATCGACAGTGGTAGGGGAGTGAGGAGGAGG